>NC_090035.1:13787991-13795491 GCF_037176765.1 Anolis sagrei | reverse complement strand
ATTTATAGTTCGCCTGCAATCAATGAGTCGTCTGAACTCCTCCAAAGAAGGAATTGGACCAGACTTGGCACACAGCGGCCCCATGACCAGCAAAAAATACTGAAGGTCTTTGGGAGAAAATTCACCTTGATTTGGGGTAGTTATAGTTCACCTATATCCAGAGAGCACTGTGAACCCAAACAATGATGGATCTGGACCAAACTTGGCATGCATACCCGATATGCCCTAATTTGAATACTGGTGGGTTTTGAGGGGAATTGGCCTGGACATTTTGGGGTTATAGGTACTGGGATTTATAGTTCACCTGCAATCAATGAGTACGCTGAAGTCCATCAAAAATGGAATTCGATCAAACTTGGCAGATAGAGCCCCCATGACCAGCAAAAAATACTGGTGGTCTTTGGGGAAAATTGATTTGGGGAGTTGTAGTTCACCTACATACAGACAGCACTGTGAACTCAAACACTAATGGATCTGGACCAAACTTGGCACACATACCTGATATACCGAAATTTGATTACTGGAGAGGTTTGGGGGGGAACAGACCTTCCTTTCTGGGAGTTGTAGTTCACCCACAACCGAAGAAACTGTGACCTCCACAATGATGGACCTGGACCAAACTTGGCACACAGAACCCCCATGACTAACTCAACCTACTGGAGGGGTTTGAGGAGACTGACTCACCATAGTGGGAGTTGTAGTTTACTCTACAGCCAAAGAGCACACTGAACCCCACCAATGATGCATCTAGAGCAAACTTGCCCAACATAACAAACTTTAAGTACTGATGGAGTTTCTCGAGGTTAACCTGACATGATGTGAGTTGTAGTTCACCTACAACCTTATGCATTTTGTACAATTAAAGAAATGGACTTTTTCAAATAACCTAGGCAACACCGGGTACCCAAACTTGTATAAATAAAAAGTCAGGCTTTGCCTAATGATTCCCTATGTTGGGAGGAAAATGGCATACAAATTAAATACATGATAAATATAAATAAATATGATATTAAATAAATATAAATAAGAAGAGTGAGATTTCATTAATAATGAGACTAATGAGTCTTCATGTCTGGAGAAAAGTGGTACAGAAAATAAATACATAATAAATATCAATATAAACACTGTGATTTCAAACTAATGAGTCTGGAGAAAAGTGGCATAGAAATTAAACATAAATATAAACACCAAGACTTTGCTAATGTTCACACTAACGAGTCCTTACGATGGGAGAAAGGTGATGGGGAAATTAAATACGTAATAAATACAAATAAAAACACCGAGACTTTGCTAATAGTCAGTATAATGAGTCCCTATGTCGAGGGAAAAGTGGCATATAAATTAAATACATAATAAAGATAAAGATAAATTAAAAACACTGAGACTTCACTAATATAATCAAATTAATGGTCTGGAGAACAAGCCCTATGAGGAGCGGCTTAAGGAGCTGGGCATGTTTAGCCTGAAGAAGAGAAGGCTGAGAGGAGATATGATAGCCATGTATAAATATGTGAGAGGAAGCCACAGGGAGGAGGGAGCAAGCTTGTTTTCTGCTTCCCTGGAGACTAGGCCGCAATGGAACAATGGCTTCAAACTACAAGAGAGGAGATTCCATCTGAACATGAGGAAGAACTTCCTGACTGTGAGAGCCGTTCAGCAGTGGAACTCTCTGCCCCGGAGTGTGGTGGAGGCTCCTTCTTTGGAAGCTTTTAAACAGAGGTTGGATGGCCATCTGTCAGGGGTGATTTGAATGCAATATTGGACTGGATGGCCCATGAGGTCTCTTCCAACTCTTTGATTCTATGATTTTAATTAGTCTTTCTGTTGGGGAGAAAGGTGGCATATAATATAAACAGTGAGTCTTTGGTAACAATTGGAATAATGAGTCACTCTATTGCAGGCACGGCCAAACTTGGGTCCTCCAGGTGTTTTGGACTCCAACTCCCACCATTCCTAACAGCCTCAGGCCCCTTTCTTTTCCCCCTCAGCCGCTTAAGTGGCTGAGGGAGCAAAGAAAAGGGCCTGAGGCTGTTAGGAATGGTGGGAGTTGAAGTCCAAAACACCTGGAGGACCCAAGTTTGGCCGTGCCTGCTCTATTGGGAGAAAGGCAGCATAGAAATTAAATGTGTAATTGATGTAAACACAATTACTATAAACAAAGCAGTGACATCTCCAGCTCATCCCCTGTTTGGGTATCAGCCAGCACGTCAATGACTTAAATCAAGAAATAGCTTTCTTAGATCTACAGAGACACTCGCTGGAACACCTCAGCAAGCGAGAGTCCAAAAGTGGCAGGCTCAAACCCAGAACCTCAACCAATGGCTGATACCAAATGAGAGACTCCCTCCTGGGCACACAGAAGACTGGGCGACTTGGAAGGCGCTGAACAGACTGCGCTCTGGCACCATGAGATGCAGAGCCAACCTTAAGAAATGGGGCCACAACGTGGCATCCACGACATGCGAGTGTGAAGAGGAGCAAACCACTGACCATCTGCTGCAATGCAACCTGAGCCCTGCCACATGCACAATGGAGGACCTTCTTGCGGCAACACCAGAGGCACTCCAAGTGGCCAGATACTGCTCAAAGGACATTTAATCAACTACCAAGCTTGCAAACTCTGTGTTTTGTTTGTCTGTCTGTCTGTTTGTTTGTTTGTTAAAAAATGCAATGCAACTGTCTGGTCTGCCCCTGACATGATAAATGACTATAAATATTAAATACTTTATTCTGCTATAATGCAAAGTTCAGGAATGAAAGCCCATGGTCTCCTGTTATCCTCTGAACCTGAGCAAGAAATGGCAGGATTCCTCCAAACTTTGGGAAGAAAATGTAAATAAAAGGCAATAAATAAAATAAAAAGGAAACAAAATATAATTTGATTCTGCTCTGCATTCAACTTGGTTTGTTGTGAATTTTCCAAACTGTCTGGCCATGTTCCAGAAGCATTCTCTCCTGCTGTTTCGCTCACACCTATGGCAGACATCTTCAGAGGTTGTGAAATATGTTGGAAACTAGGCAAGTGAGGTTTAGGTATCTGTGGAATGATGTTCAGAGTGGGAGAAAGAACTCTTGTCTGTTTGAGGTAGGTGTGAGTGCTGCAATTGTGTTATTATTGTGTTGTCGAAAGCTTTCATGGCCAGAATCACTGGGTTGCTGTGGGTTTTCCGGGCTGTATGACCATGTTGGACAACGTTTTAACTAGGAGATGCAAATGATTTATGTCTTATTGATTTTCTTATTGATATGTTAATGTTTTTAAATGTTTTCGTGGTGTTGTTGTGCATTGAATTGTTGCCTCTGTAAACCACCTTGAGTCGCCTGCAGACTGAGAAGGGCAGTATACAAATATAATAAATAAATAAATAAATGTTCCAGAAGCATTCTCTCCTGACATTTCACCCACATCTATGGCAGGCATCCTCAGAGGCTGTGAGGTTGGAAACTAGGAAAACTGGGTTTATATATCTGTGGAATGATGTCCAAGGTGGGAGAAAGAACCCTTGTCTGTTGGAGATAGGTGTGAATGTTGCAATTGGCCACCTTGATTAGCACTGAATGGATTTGCAGTTTCAAGGTCTGGCTTCTTACTACGGGGGGGGGGGGGCATTTGGGATCAATAAACCTCAGGAACTAACCTTTATGGGGATTGTGAAATCAGTAGTCATTGAATGAGGAATTTTGAGAGCCATAAACCCCAAGGACTAGCTTGTTATCCTGCTTTATCTCCAAATGGCAAGGAAGGAAACGCGACTTTTTCTGCTTTGCTCCAAAATCAGGATAACTAAAATGCAAAAGTTTAAAAATGCTGGTTGCTGTGAGTTTTCTGGGCTGTCTGGCCATGTCCCAGAAGCATTCTCTCCTGACGTTTTGCCCACATCTATGGCAAGCATCCTCAGAGGTTGTAAGGTCTGGTGGAAACTAGGCAAATGGGGTTTTTATATTTATGGAATAATGTCCAGGGTGGGAGAAAGAACTCTTGTCCATTTGAGTAGCATAGAAAGGCCTTGCTGCTTCAAAGCTTGGCTGCTTCCTGGCAGGGGGAATTATTTGTTCAGAGATTTTAGCTGGCCCTGATTGTTTCATGCCTGGAATTCCCGTTTTCTAAGCGTTGCTCTTTATTTACTGTCCTGATTTTAGAGTTTTTTTAATGCTGTTGGACAGACCTCACAACCTCTGAGCATATATGGTCCATATAGCTGCGGAATAATATGAAGTGTGGGAGAAAGAACTCTTGTCTGTTGGAGGCAAGTGTGAATATTGCAATTGGCTACCTTGATTAGCATTGAATGGCCTTGCAGCTTCAAAGCCTGGCTGCTTCCTGTCTTGGGGAATTCTTTGTTGGGAAGCCCTGATTGTTTCATGTCTGGAATTCCCGTTTTCTAAGCGTTGCTCTTTATTTACTGTCCTGATTGTAGAGTTTGTTTTAATGCCGGTGGACAGACCTCACAACCTCTGAGTATATATGGTTCATATATCTGCGGAATAATGTCCAAGGTGGGAGAAAGAACTCTTGTCTGTTGGAGGCAAGTGTGAATATTGCAACTGGCTACCTTGATTAGCATCAAATATTTATTTGTTGTGTCAGGACAACCAGTCAATTATATTACATTTCTAACAGAACAAAGTAAACAAACAGGCAAAATACAAAATTTGTGAGTTTGGTAGTTGATTAAATGTCCTTTGACCAGTAGCTGGCCACTTGGAGTGCTTTTGGTGTTGCCGAATGGCCTTGCAGCTTCAAAGCCTGGCTGCTTCCTGCCTGGGGGAATTCTTTGTTGGGAGGTTTTAGCTGGCCCTGATTGTTTCCTGTCTGGAATTCCCCTATTTTCTAAGTCAGGGGTCCTCAAACTAAGGCCCGGGGGCCAGATACAGCCCTCCAAGGTAATTTACACGGCCCTCGCGCAGGGTCAACCTAAGTCAGAAGCAACTTGAAAGCACACAACAACAACAACAACAATCCTCTCTCATCAGCCAAAAGCAGGCCCACACTTCCCATTGAAATACTAATAAGTTTATATTTGTTAAAATTGTTCTTCATTTTAATTATTGTATTGTTTTTAAGTGTTTTTTTTGCACTACAAATAAGATATGTGCAGTGTGCATAAGAATTCATTCAATTTTTTTTCCAAATTATAATCCGGCCCTCCAACAACAGTTCAAGGGATTGTGACTTGGCCCTCTGTTGAAAATGTTTGTGGACCCCTGTTCTAAGTGTTGCTCTTTATTTACTGCCCTGATTTTAGACAGGAAACAATCAGGGCCAGCTAACACCTCCCAACAAAGGATTCCCCTCAGGTAGGAAGCAACCAGACTTTGAAGCTGCCAGGCTATTCAAACTGGCCAATGGCAGCAGTCACACTTGCCTCAAACAGACAAATGTGTCGTCCCCCCCAGGCAGTAAGAAGCCAGACATTGAAACTGCAAAGCCATTCAATGCTAATCAAGGTAGCCAACTGCAACAAGCACAAGAGTTACTTCTTGTTATTTCTCCAAAGCTGGACATTATTCCACAGATACATAAACCCAATTTTCCTAGTTTCCAACAGACCTCACAACCTCTGAGCATGCCTGCCATAGATGCAGGCGAAAGGTCAGGAGAGAGTGCTTCTGGAACATGACCATACAGCCTGGAAAACTTACAGCAACCCAGGAGACCATGAAAGCTTTCGACCAGACATTTAAACATGCTATTTGCTCCAAACTTAGGGAAACAAAATGCAAATGAAAGGTTAAATTAATTCTAGTTTAAGTTTTCCAAATGAGGGGAAGGCTTTGCAAAGTTTTGCAAGGGGAAAAGTTCACCTGATCTGCAATGAGGGGCTCCTCCTGTTCTTCCTTCCTTCCTTCCTCTCTTCTGTCTTCTTCCTTCTCTTCTTTCTTCTTCCTCCCAAAAGCAGACAAACAATTACAAAACTCCAAATGGGTGAAAAGCCCAGGGACGGCGCGGGCTCTGATTGGCCGCCGGCTTGGAGACCCAGCCCCCTTCGTCCAATCAGCGCCCGCGAAACGGAGGCACTTTGGAACGTTGGAACTTTTTGTATTTTTTTCTCCTTCCTTGCTTGGCTTCTTCTTCTCTGCTTGGCTGGGTTTCCCCTGGGAAAGCGGAAGTGGGGAGAGACAAGGCCGGAAGTGGAGGAGATTATTGCTATTTTCATTTTATTTTCTTGCTTCATGCCTTTTCTCCAAGTTAGTTTGAGGAATTCTGGGATCTGAAAACTTTTTAAGGGCAGGGGGAGTCATAAACTCCAGGAAAAGTTTGCTTTTTATGGGGATGATGGGATTTGTAGTCTTCGGAGGGAACATTTTAGGAGCCATAAACTTCAAAGACTAACTTAACTTTTCCCCTGGGGATTATGGGATTTGTTGTCCTTGGATGGGAAGGTTTTGATGGTCACAACCCCCCCTTTAAATGGGAATTATGGGATTTGTAGTCCCTGAACTCTCTTTAAATTATAGGATTTGTAGTCCCTGAACTCTTTAAATTATGGGATTTGTTGTCCTTGGATGGGAAGGTTTTGATGGTCACAACCTCCACTTTGGAGGGAACATTTTAGGAGCCATAAACTTCAAAAACTAACTTAACTTTTCCCCTGGGAATTATGGGATTTGTTGTCCTTGGATGGGAAGGTTTTGATGGTCACAACCCCCCCCTTTAAATGGGAATTATGGGATTTGTAGTCCCTGAACTCTCTTTAAATTATGGGATTTGTAGTCCCTGAACTCTCTTTAAATTATGGGATTTGTTGTCCTTGGATGGGAAGGTTTTGATGGTCACAACCTCCACTTTGGAGGGAACATTTTAGGAGCCATAAACTTCAAAGACTAACTTAACTTTTCCCCTTAGAATTATGGGATGTGTTGTCCTTGGATGGGAAGGTTTTGATGGTCACAACCCCCCCCCTTTAAATGGGAATTATGGGATTTGTAATCCCTGAACTCTCTTTAAATTATGGGATTTGTAGTCCCCGAACTCTCTTTAAATTATGGGATTTGTTGTCCTTGGATGGGAAGGTTTTGATGATCACAACCCCCCTTTAAATGGGAATTATGGGATTTGTAGTTCCTGAACTGGAAGGTTTCATAAGCTATGGGAGGACATCCCCCCCAAAAAACCCTAACATTTCTGGGGATTATGGGACCTGTAGTCCTTGATAGGAATGTTTTGTGCGTTAGCAGCCCCAAAAACTAACTTTTCTGGGGATTATGGGATCTGAAGTCCTTGGATGGGGAACATTTGGGAGCCATAAGCCTCAGGAACTAACCTTTATGGGAATTATGGGCTCTGTAATAATTGCGGTGGCGCAGTGGGTTAAAGCACTGAGCTGCTGAGCTTGTTGATCGAAACGTCGCAGGTTTGATTCTGGGGAGCGGCGTGAGCTTCCGTTGTCAGCCCTAGCTTCTGCCAACCTAGCAGTTCGAAAACATGCAAATGTGAGTAGATCAATAGGTACCGCTCCAGCGGGAAGGTAACGACGCTCCATGCAGTCATGCCGGCCA
>NC_090035.1:13332991-13430491 GCF_037176765.1 Anolis sagrei | reverse complement strand
CAAATTTGGTGTCAATTCATTCAGTGTTTTTTTTTTTAGTTACATTAATCCCACAAACGAACATTACATTTATATTTATTATGCTTACTATTTGAAAGACAACAAGATGAGTCCACAGCAGACAAGATCACTCTGCTGGCCGTCGGACACTTCCCATACAGGGAGCATACCACCCCCCTGTTGTGTCAGCTCCACTTGCTGCCGATCCAATTCTGAGCACAATTCAAAGTGCTGGTCTTATAAAACCCTACATGGCTCCGGTCCAGCGTGCCTGTCTGAATGTATCTCCTTCTACGTCCCACCTCGGAGTTTAAGATCTTCTGGGGAGGCCCTACTCTCGGCCCTGCCTCTGTCTCACCGAGGGACAGGGCCTTTTTGGTGGTAGCCCCCCGTGGAATTCACTTCCCGGGGAAATTAGGTCATCATCATCCCTCCTCACCTTTAGAAAGAAGGTTAAAGCGTGGATGTGGGACCAAGCCTTCGGGCAATTAGGTTAAAGGACAATTTATAATGTTTGACTATGGCTTGGAAGTGTTTTTGGATAGGTTAAGCGGAGTACTCAATAGTATATGGCTAGATAAATAGTCACCAGACTGGTAATAGCTCAATGGACTGTAAGTATATTGTTTTAATTTTTATGTATTAACGTTTATGTTTTTTACTGTTATAATTGCTGTTTTGTATTTTATGATGCGGCATCGAATTGTTGCCAATTGGAAGCCATCCTGAGTCCCCCTAGGGCAGTGTTTCTCAACCTGGGGGTCGGGACCCCTGAGGGGGTCGTGAGGGGGTGTCAGAGGGGTCGCCAAAGACCATAAGAAAACACAGTATTTTCTGATGGTCATGGGGATTCCATGTGGGAAGTTTGAGCCAATTCTATCATTGGTGGAGTTCAGAATGTTCTGTGATTGTAATGAACTATAAATCCCAGCAACTACAACTCCCAAATGTCAAGATCTATTTTCCCCAGATTCCACCAGTGTTCACATTTGGGCATATTGAGTATTCGTGCCAAGTTTGGTACAGATCCACCATGGCATGAGTCCACAGTGCTCTCTGGATATAGGTGAACTACAACTCCCAAACTCAAGGTCAATGCCCATCAAACCGTTCCAGTGTTTTCCATTGGTCATGGGAGCCAAGTTTGGTTCAAATCCATCGCTGGTGGAGTTCGGAATGCTCTTTGATTATAAGCGAACTATAAATCCCAGCAACGACAACTCCCAAATTACAAAATCAATCCTCGCCCAACCCCACTAGCATTCACATTTGGGTGTATTGGGTATTTGTGCCCAGTTTGGTCCAGTGAATGAAAATGCATCCTGCATATCAGATATTATGAGTTATAACAGTAGTAAAATGACTGACATGAAGTAGCAACGAAAACAATATTATGGTTGGGGGTCACCACAACATGAGGGACTGTATTAAGGGGTCACGGCATTAGGAAGGTTGAGAACCACTGCCCTAGGGGATAATAAAATAATAAATAAATGTATAGATTATTATTATTATTATTATTATTATTATTATTATTATTATTATTTCTACTACTGTGTGATGAAGTACAACTCTCTAATAGTCAACATGGATTTATCAAAAACAAGTCATGCCAGACTAATCTGATCTCTTTTTTCGATAGAGTTACAAGCTGGGTAGATGCGGGGAATGCCGTGGATGTGGCATACCTGGATTTCAGGAAGGCCTTCAACAAGGTCCCCCATGACCTTCTGGCAAGGAAACTAGTCCAATGTGGGTTAGGCAAAACTACGGTGAGGTGGATCTGTAATTGGTTAAATGGACGAACCCAGAGGGTGATTCTCACCAATGCTTCCTCTTCATCCTGGAAAGAAGGGTTCCGTCCTGGGCCCGGTCCTGTTCAACATCTTTATTAATGACTTAGATGAAGGGCTAGAAGGCATGATCATCAAGTTTGCAGACGACACCAAATTGGGAGGGATAGCCAATAGTCCAGAGGACAGGAGCAGGATTCAAAACGATCTTGACAGATTAGAGAGATGATGGGCCAAAATTAACAAAATGAAGTTCAACAGTGACAAATGCAAGATACTCCACTTTGGCAGGAAAAACGAAATGCAGAGATACAGAATGGGGGACAATGCCTGGCTCGAGAGCAGTACATGTGAAAAAGATCTTGGAGTCCTCGTGGACAACAAGTTAAACATGAGCCAACAATGTGATGTGGCGGCAAAAAAAGCCAATGGGATTTTGGCCTGCGTCAATAGGAGCATAGTGTCTAGATCTAGGGAAGCCATGCTACCCCTCTATTCTGCTTTGATTAGACCACACCTGGAATATTGTGTCCAATTCTGGGCACCACAATTCAAGAGAGATATTGACAAGCTGGAATGTGTCCAGAGGAGAGCGACTAAAATGATCAAGGGTCTGGAGAACAAGCCCTATGAGGAGCAGCTTAAGGAACTGTGCATGTTTAGCCTGAAGAAGAGAAGGATGAGAGGAGATATGATAGCCATGTATATTTATTTATTTATTTATTTGAGGTTCTTTTACCCCACCCTTCTCACCCCGTAGAGGACCCAGGGCGGCTTACAACAGCAAAGGCACGCTTAGATGCCTGCCACACAAAACAATCATCACAAAACTACAACAATTCATAGTTACCACAATTCATGCATTATCCCAATAAAATCAATAAAATCCATCAAATCAATAAAACCAATACAAACCTAATTCTTTCTCCTACCCTGTCAGTGTTCACTAACTCATAGATCTGTTTTTGATTCCACTTCGACAATCCTGCTGATCTTGCTCGTCTGATTGTCTTATTTAATTGTCTTATTTAATTGCCTGGTTGCCCAAAGGCCTGGTCCCATAACCATGTCCTGAAGGAGAGGAGGGATGATGATGCTCTGATTTCCCCTGGGAGTGAGTTCCACAGGTGAGGGGTCACCACTGAGAAGGCCCTGCTTCTCGTCCCCACCAGCCTCACTTGTGAGAGGAAGCCACAGGGAGGAGGGAGCAAGCTTGTTTTCTGCTTCCCTGGAGACTAGGACACGAAACAATGGCTTCAAACTACAAGAGAGGAGATTCCATCTGAACATGAGGAAGAACTTCCTGACTGTGAGAGCCGTTCAGCAGTGGAACTTCCTGCCCCGGAGTGTGGTGGAGGCTCCTTCTTTGGAAGCTTTTAAACAGAGGCTGGATGGCCATCTGACAGGGGTGATTTGAATGCAATATTCCTGCTTCTTGGAAGGGGGTTGGACTGGATGGCCCATGAGGTCTCTTCCAACTCTTTGGTTCTATGATTCTATGATCTGTCAGGGGTGATTTGAATGCAATACTCCTGCTTCTTGGCAGAATGGGGTTGGACTCTTCCAACTCTTTGATTCTATGATTCTATGAACACCAGAAGCTCTCAAGTCGCTCCTGACATGAAGAAAAAAAAACTCCCCAAATTCTATTGCAGCCAAACCAAGGGGCCAAAACTGCATCCCTTCTGCTCCCTTTCTAGAGAGGGGGGCGAGCAGAGCCCTTGGCCAAGAAGAACCTGGCCAAGAAGCCACCCCAACTGGACACCCCAAAGGTGCCCAAAGGTGCCCCTCTCCTTTCTCCATCTCTTGCTTGTCTTCTCAAAGCAGGGAAGGAAAGAGCTGCGTGTGGGCGCGCAAAAAGGGGAGGGGGAGAGAGAGAGAGAGAGAGGGAGAAGAGGAGGAGGAGGAGGAGGAGGCGTGAACGCGCGTGCGTGGGAGGGAGGAGGGAGAGGGGCACCCGCGTGCGCGCGCCTGCCTGCCTGCCTGGCTCCAGCCTCTCCTCTCCCTCCTCTTCTTCTTCTGTGCGCCTCTTTGGCACGACGCTCGCTGCGGAGGAAGGGAAGAAAGAAGGAGGGAAGGAGAAAGAGAGAAAAAAACCCACGGAAAGCAGGCTCCTGTGCGCGTGCGCGTGGGTCTCCTCTCCACGCGGGTGGAGCGGGGGGACTGCGAGGGACTTTTCCTGCTTCCTGTGGGAGCTCCGCGGCGCCGAGGATGGCCGGCGAGAAGGGAGCGCCACAAGCCTTGGAGAGGTGAAGGGGGGCACCTCCTTTGGGACCCTCCCCCTTGGAAACGGGCGCAGGGAAACCCCCCTTGGGGGCATTTGGGGAGACAAGAGACCCCCTTTCTTCCAGCTTCTCCTCGGCTCCCATCCCCGAGGCGTGCTTTTTTCCCCCCGCTGCGTGAAACGACCTATTTCCAAGCTTGGATTGCGTCTCCAAGCGCCTCGAGTCGCATCTTGAGCGGGACCTTGTTGGTGTTGTCCCCGAGGGAGGGGAAAAAAAAAGAAAACTTGAAAGAAGGGGAGGAGAAAAAGAAAGAAGAGAAAAGAAAGGAGGAGTGTGTGTTTTTGTCTGGTGGGGTTCTTTTTTGGTTTTGGTTTTGTTTTGGTGCAGCTGGAGCCAGAAAGCATCTCTGGCTTGGACCAAGGCGCGCATCCTTCCACTCCGTCGCCTCCTCCTCCTTCTTCTCTCTCTCCTGCCAAACATTTCCATCTCTCTCTACATTCAAGAGGAAGGAGGGAAAGGAAGGAAAGGAAGAGGTCTTGGCATAAAGAAGAAGAGAGAAAAGCCTCAAAGGAAGGAAGGAAGGAAGGAAAGGAGAGGCAGGAGCCCCTCGAGGCGCATTTTTGTTGCCGGGTCTCCAGGAATCCTTTTGCAATGCCTTGGAAGACTCTCCGCTTGGAATTATGTGGAGGTCGACTGCAGTGAGTCATGTTTGTGAATAATCTCTTGTTTTTCCCTCCTATATATCTGTATCTCTCATATAGGGTGTCTGTTTTGCTTGAGAGCCAACCTAAGGGGGAAAGAGAGGGTGCCTTTCTTTCTGCAGGGCTGAGAGGCTCTTTGGGCATCTGGGGAGGGGGCGGCGGCAGCGGCAGCGGCGATGATGTTTCCTTGCCTGGCAGCAGCCCTTTTTTATGTAACGAAATGCCATCTCTATCCTGTTGTCGAAGGCTTTCATGGCTGGAATCGCTGTGAGTTTTCCCGGCTGTCTGGCCACGTTCCCGAAGCGTTCTCTCAAATCAGGACCGTAAATCAAGAGCAACACTCCAAAAATTGAAAAAAAGCAGAGGAATTCCAGACAGGAAACAATCAGGGCCAGCTAAGACCTCCCAACAAAGGATTCTCCCAGGCAGCAACAGACCTCACAACCTCTGAGGATGCTTGCCATAGATGCAGGCAAAACGTCAGGAGAAATGCCTCTAGAACATGGCCCTATAGCCCAAAAAAACCTACAAGAACCTAGACCTCACAACCTTTGAGGATGCCTGCCATAGATGCAGGCGAAACGTCAGGAGAGAATGTGTCTGGAACATGGTCATACAGCCCCAAAAACTTACAGCGATCCAGCAACACCCAGGCTTTGAATTTGCAAGGCTTTGCAGTGCTAATGTTGCAATGCACTGAGTAGCATTGCAGCTTCAAAGCTTGGCTGCTTCCTGCCTGGGGAGGGGAAATCCTTTGCTGGGAGGTCTCAGCGGGCCCTGATGGTTTCCTGTCTGGAATTAGAACAATAAATTCCAGAGCAACACTATTTCAAAAAGCCATGTTCTAGAGGCATTTCTCCTGACGTTTCGCCTGCATCTATGGCAAGCATCCTCAGAGGTAGTGGATGTTTGCCATAGATGCAGGCGAAACGTCAGGAGAAATGCCTCTAGAACATGGCTCTATAGCCCGAAAAAACCCACAAGAACCTAGTGATTCCAGCCATGAAAGCCTTCGACAATACTATTTCAAAAAACCCAACAGAATTCCAGACAAGAAATAATCAGGGCCAGTGAACACTTGGACTGTTTTTTTTAAAAGTGTTGCTCTTTATTTATTGTCCTGATTCCAGACAGGAAACAATCAGGGCCAGCTAAAATCTCCCAACAAAGACCCCCCCCGGCAGGAAGCAGTCAGGCTTTGAAGCTGCAAGGCCATTCAATGCTAATCAAGGTGATCCATTGCAACATTCACACCTGCCTCCAACAGACAAGAGTTCTTTCTCCCACTCTTGACATGATTCCACAGTATGTATGTATGTATATATATATATATATATATATATATATATATATATATGCCTAGTTTCCAACAGACCACACAATCTTTGAGGATGCCTGCCATAGATGCAGGCAAAATGTCAGGAGAGAATGCTTCTGGAACATGGCCAGACAGCCCGGAAAACTCATAGCAACCCAATCTCTATTCTCTGTCTGAAAAAAAGAAGAGCCTGGCTTGGGAAGCTGCTGATCCCAGAAGTCTCCCTCGGGCCAAAAACGGGGAGGGAAAACAAACGCTTCCT
Organism: Anolis sagrei; assembly: GCF_037176765.1. NCBI lineage: Eukaryota > Metazoa > Chordata > Lepidosauria > Squamata > Anolidae > Anolis > Anolis sagrei. Next base: position 13,424,192 of record NC_090035.1, on the reverse strand, counting down.
TTGGGGTGGAAGGAAGGAAAGATGCCTCGCAGACATTCAGTCCCAAAAGCGCAAATCAACCAGGGACGTGTCTCACTCTCTCACTCATGGGTCTGGGGGAGATTGGGGGCCTCTTCTTGCTCTCCTTTGCTCCACAGTCAGCACTCCCGAGTAAACAAGAGAAAATAAATGCAATCAAACCCTTCATCATCAAACCCTTCCATCGTTAGACTGGAATAAAGGAGAGCAAGGTGCTCTTTTGGGGGTCCCTTTTGCACCTTTTGAAATCCCTTTAGCAGCCTTTCAGGGGGTGCCTTGGTTCCCTTGACTTGCTTGGCGCATTGAGTTCCTCCCCGCTTCTTCCCTCCCCACACACAAGGGAACCTTTCCTATTGGGATGGGAGAACGAAAGTCCCTCTCCAAAACAAGAAACCCCTGCACCCAGGTGGGGGAACCAGCCCACCCTTAAGATCCCCCCCTCTTTTTAAATTGGGCCACCCTGACCTTTCCATCCAGTGCGCTTTGGCAACTTTTCCCCAGTGGGCTCCTTTGGTGTTTCTCTCTTTTTGCGCACTCCTTCTTTTCAGGCACCAAAGTTGCCCTTCCCCACCCCTGTGGGGTCCCTGGCTCTCTGTGTGTGTGTTTCTCTGTTTCTCTGGCTTCCACGGCGGTGGCTTTTCGCGCTAATGCGGTGGTCCCTCTCTCTCCCTCCTCCTCCTCCCTCTCTGCTGCATCCTTTCCTTCCATCCATCCATCCTTCCCTCCTCCTTTCCCTCCTCAGACCACCACCTTCGCACGGATAGCCCGCTGCACCTCCTCGCCTTGGCCTCCCTCCTCCTGGCCTTCCTCCTCCTCCTCTTCTTTTTCCTCCTCCTCCTCCTCCCGAGGAGGCCATGCAGCAGCTGCAGCGGACACCCAGGAGCCCCCCTGGCCCCCTCGGCCTGGCCTCACCCCCCCAAGATGGCAGCCCCCCGTGAGCCCCGCTCCTGAGCCCGCCTGCGACATGCCCAACTTTGCCGCCACCGCCCAAGGAGAGGAGGAGGCTACCCACACTCACCGTCCTGGTAAGACCATATACAGATATATATATAGGGAGGTTTTTTGGGGGGAGGGATACACATGGAAAGATTTGTTCTCTTGGATTCTATATGGATGTGTGTGTATGTGTCAAATGGCTGGGCAAGGGGTGCCAACTGGGCTCTGGCCACTGAGGGGCGCTCTCAGACTGCCTTGCCTTTTGGGGACCCCTGCCAGGAAGGAGGCAAGGCGCTGGGAAGGCGCGCTCTCTCGCTCTCATTCCCCATGGTTTCTTCCCCAAAGCTATTCCGAATGGGATCCCAGTCCCAGGCTGTATTGAGATGTCTCCCAAGATCTCATTCCATGCACAGCCAGGTATGCCAAAATATGGCCCCAAGCTGGAGCTGACAGGCGGGAGCTCACTCTACTTCCCGGATTCAAAACGCAGCAGACCTTTCAGTCAGCAGTCCTGCCACTGAATGAGATGGAGCCACTGGGGGCTCCATCTCATTCAATGGACAGCCAGGTATCCCAAAATCTGCCCCCAAGCTGAATTAGGGTGTCTCCAAGATCTCATTCCATGCACAACCAGGTATCCCAAAATCTGCCCCCAAGCTGAATTAGGGTATCTCAAAGATCTCATTACATGCACAACCAGGTATCCCAAAATCTGCCCCCAAGCTGAATTAGGGTGTCTCCAAGATCTCATTCCATGCACAACCAGGTATCCCAAAATCTGCCCCCAAGCTGAATTAGGGTATCTCAAAGATCTCATTACATGCACAACCAGGTATCCCAAAATCTGCCCACAAGATGAATTGGGGTGTCTCCAAGATCTCATTCAGTGCACAACCAGGTATCCCAAAATCTGCCCCCAAGCTGAATTAGGATGTCCCTAAGATCTCATTCCATGCACAACCAAGTATTCCAAAATCTGCCCCCAAGCTGGAGCTGACAAGCAAGTGCTCACTCCACCCCCCCCCCCTGGATTCAAACCACAGACCTATCGGTCAGTAGTCCTGCCGGCACAAGGGTTTAGCCTATTGCACCACTGGGGGCTCCATCTCATTCCGTGCACAACCAGGTATTCCAAAATCTGCCCCTAAACTGACTTGGGATGTCTCCAATATCTCATTCCATGCACAACCAGGTATGCCAAAATCTGCCCCAAGGTAAATTGAGATGTTTCCAAGATCTCATCAACTTGAAAAAACTGCAAGTCGCTTCTGGTGTGAGAGAATTGGCCGTCTGCAAGGATGTTGCCCAGGGGATGCCCGAATGTGTTTTACCACCCCGTGGGAGGCTTCTCTTATGAGAAGCTGGAGCTGACAGACAAGACTTCATCCTGCTCCCCGGATTCGAACTGCAGACCTTTCAGTCAGCAGTCCTCCTGCTACAAGAATTTAACCCATTGCGCCATGGGGGGGGGGGGGGGTCTCCATCTCTTTCGACTCACAGTCAAGTATTCCAAAATCTACTCCAAAGACGAATTGGGATGTCTCCAGGATCTCATTCGATTTTTCGTGTCAGGAGTGACTTGAAAAAAAAACCTGCAAGTCGCTTCTGGTGTGAGAGAATTGGCCGTCTGCAAGGACATTGCCCCGGGGATGCCAGGATGTTTTTCCATCCTGTGGGAGGCTTCTCTCATGTCCCCATATGAGAATTTGGAGCTGACAGGTGGGAGCTCACACTGCTCCCTGGGTTCGAACTGCTGACCTTTTGGTCAGCAGTCCTGCCGGCACAAGGGTTTAACCCATTGCGCCACTGGGTGCTCCATCTCATTCGAAACACAACCAGGAATTCCAAAATCAGTCCTTTTTTAAAAAAAGCCTTTCTCCCAATATGTTCAGAATGGGGCCCCCTCTTCAAAATGCCTCCTTATACCCATGTATAATTTCCAAAACATTTCTGGTTCCCCCCCCCTCCCCCCGTTTTCCCACATGGGTCCCATTCCATACTGGGATGTCTCTACGACGTTTCATTCAAACCCATTTGGACTTGGGCAATGGGTTAAACCCTTGTGCCGGCATGATTGCTCACCGAAAGGTCGGTGGTTCAGATCCGGGGACTGGGGTGAGCTCCCGTCTGTCAGCTCCAGTTTCTCATGCCGGGACATGAGAAAAGCCTCATCCTCTGGACAATGTCCTTGCAGGCGGCCAGTTCTCTGACAGCAGAAGCAACTTGCAGTTTCTCAAGTCGCTCCTGACATGAAAAAAAAATTATCCATAGACGGGCATTCCAAAATCTGATTTCCGAAGCACTTCACCCAATTCAGATCTGGATCCTGAGGAAGACTATTGAGATGTCTATAAGAGAGCTCACTATACGCATAGGTAGGCAATTCAAAACTGGACTTTTGGTCCAGTCCCTGATTTTTATATTCCCTCCAAGCCATTCATCTCCAAGGCATCTCATTCAGTGCATATGCAGGTATTTGGAAACCTGACACCCAAAACACTTCTGGTCCCAAGCGTTTGGCACAAGCGAGGCACAAGGTGCATCTACCCTGTTGGGCAAATGCAGTTTGGCACCGCTTTGACTGACGTGACTGACAGCTACGGAGTCCAGGGAGCTGTGGGTTGACAGCGCCTTCAGCCTCCTCTGACAGCGAGTGAGGGCGAACTGCAACTCCTAGGATCCTAAAGCCTTGAGCCAGGGCAAGTGGCGTCACGCTGCATTCATTCTGCAGTGTGGATGTCGCCTCGGCTGAATTGGGATGTTTTAGCGCGTGTGCACCTTTTGCACCGTTCACACGCTGCGCCAGATCCCACTCAGTGTCCCCAGCGTTGATATTGTAAGGTTTTGGTGTCGTTGGATTTAAGTGGTATGGTTTTTAGTGCGCTGAGTTGTCTTGGTTGACGAGGAAAGTGGGATATAATAATCATAACATGATCATAATAGTAATGTAATAACTCCACGTTTCTTCCAGAGCTCTGCAGTGAGCCCAACGTGACAGAATAGATTCCAAAGGGTTGGATGGGTTGGATGGAGACCCCCGATGCCTGATTTTTTAAAGGGGTGGGGGGTGTCTCTTGGCCGCTCTCTGACTGCGGTAGTAATGGGAGGGGGATACGGAGTCTGCCCTGCAACAGCCGAGGCTGAGTTTGGAATCCAAATGAACTCTGGGAAAAGGGGGGGGGGAGAGAGAGGAGGTGAGGGTCTCTCCAGAGAAGCCCCTTGTTGCAAATCAAGGGCAACCAGTGGGAAAAGGACGGGACCCCCTTCAGCCCAGCCTGCCCACAAAGAGGGACCTTCTCTGGGGTGCCCTCAGTCTCACCATCTCCGCAGGACAGACGCTTTGGGGGTTTTAATTTTTTTTCTTTCTCAGGGCATCCTCCTCGTCCCCCTCTTTCCCATGCTGCTCATGTCCCTTTTGCCAAGGGCTACGAGTTCAAACACCCAGGAGGCAGGCCGAGCCAATGGAGGCGCATGCCAATGCCAGGCCATAAAAGTCTGGGAGGGAGAAGGAGGGAGAACAAGGAACAGCTTGGGCAAAGGCGCGTTGGCGTCTGCTCCCAAAATGTAGCTCCTTCAGTGTGTGAACGGATGGCTCTCCAGCCCCACTTGGCACCCGTCCCTTTTTTTGGAGAGAGGAAACAACAGAGGCAGGAAGAAGGGCATGCGTTACATCAGCCAGCACTATCTCCTGCCCCCTTTTTAGGGCCTAAACTTGCCTCCCACTTGGCAGTGTTTTTTTTGGTCACCGCAGGCTTGATGCTTTCCGAAAAGGCCTCTCTGCAGTCTTTGCTTAAACCAGTGTTTCTCAACATGGGAGTCGGGACCCTTGGTGTGGGGTTGCAAGGGGGTGTCATTGGGGTTCTGTGTGGGAAGTTTGGCCCAATTCTATCATTGGTGGGGTTCAGAATGCTCTTTGATTGTAGATGAACTATAAATCCCAGCGACTATCAAGGTCTGTCTTCCCTAAACTTCACCAGTGTTCACATTTTGGCATATTGAGTATTCGTGCCAAGTTTGGGCCAGATCTATTATGGTTTGAATCCACACTGCTCTCTGGTGTAGGTGAACTACAACTCCAAAACTCAAGGTCACTGCCCACCAAACCCTTCCAGTATTTTCTGTTGGTCATGGGAGTTCTGTGTGCCAAGTTTGGTTCAGTTCCATCATTGGTGGGGTTCAGAATGCTCTTTGTAGGTGAATTATAAATCCCAGCAACTACAACTTCCAAATATCAAGGTCTATTTTCCCCAAACTCTACCAGTGTTCAAATTTGGAAGCATTGAGTATTTGTCCCAAGTTTGGCCCAGATCCATCATTGTTTGAGTCTACATTGCTCTCTGGATATAGGTGAACTACAACTCCAAAATTCAAGGTCAATGCCCATCAAACCCAGTACTTTCTGTTGGTCATGGGAGTTCTGTGTACCAAGTTTGGTTCAATTCCATCATTGGTGGAGTTCAGAATGCTCTTTGATTGGAGGTGAACTATAAATTCCATCAACTACAACTCCCAAATAACAAAATCCAACCGCACCAGTATTCAAATTTGGGTGTATTGGGTATTTGTGCCAAATTTGGTCCGGAGAATGAAAATACTTCCTGGATATCAGATATTTACATTACGATTCATAACAGGAGCAAAATGACAGTTATGAAGTAGCAACAAAAATAATGTTATGGTTGGGGGTCAACACAACATGAGGAACTATATTAAGGGGTCGCGGCATTAGGAAGGTTGAGAAACACTGCCTTAGACCATTGAATGATAGAGTGAGAAGAGACCCCCAAGGGCCATCCAATCCATCCCAAATTCTGCCAGACAGGAAGACAGTATCCAAGCCCTCCCAACAGAAGGCCATTCAGCTTCTGCTTGAAAACCCGACCACTATCATCATCATTATTATTATCAAAGATTATTGCTATAGAATCCCTGAACTGGAAGGGACCTCAAGGGCCATCCAGTCCAATCCCCTTCTGCCAAGTAGGACACCATTCAAGCCCTCCTGACAGATGGCCATGCAGCCTCTGCTTAACAACCTCTAGAGAAGGCAATGTATTCCACTGTAAAACAGATCTTTCCACTATGAAGTTCTTCCTAATGTTAAGGTGGAAGCTCTTTTGCTGCAATTTCCATTGTGTTCCAGCCTCAGAGCAGCAGGAAACTATCTTGCCCCCTCCTCTATATGAGCTTTCTAATAATTTAAACCTTGCCGTGCACTCTCAACCATGTTTTCTCTAGCTAAACGCCCCCAGCTCCCAATGCTGGAAAAGAGTCCAGTGAAGTCTTCTTTCTTCTCTGGAGGTTTGGAATAGAGTCTGGATGGTTATCTGTCGGAAGGGCTTTGATGGTGTTTACCTTTCTGGCAGAATGGGGTTAGACTGGATGGCCTTTGGGGTCTCTTCCCATTCTAAGACCATATGATTTGGAAGAACAGATAATGGAATCCGCTGCTGCTTTGGGATCTAGTGGCATCTCCTTCTCTGGACGTATTTAGGCAGAGACTGGATGGCCATCTGTTGGGAGGGTTTGGGTGGTGTCCTCCTACCTGGCAGAAGGGGTTGAACTGGGTGCCCTTGGGGTTCCCTTCCACCTCTTAAGTTTCTATAATCACCATCATTTTGATAATACTAAAGCTGATGTTGGAATATCCTTCTCTGGAGGTTTTTCAGCAGAGGCTGGATGGCTGTCTGTCAAGAAGTAGTGGATGATGCCCTATGGCCTGGCTGGAGGGGGTTGGACTGGGTGGTCCTTGAAATCCCTTCCAACTTTAAGCTTCTAACGTTGTTGTTGTTAGTTTGATAATCATGCTGATGCTGGAGTATCCTTCTCTGGCGGTTTTTAAGCAAGGAGTGGGTGGTGTCCTCCTGCCTGGCAGAAGGTTGGACTGGATGGCCCTTGTGGCATCTTTCAACTCTAGATTCATGCTAAGCAGAAGCTGGATGGTCATCTGTGGGGAGGGAGTGGATGGTTTCCTATTGCCTAGATAAAGGCGGTTGGACTGGATGGCCCTTGGAGGCATCTTTCAACTCTAGGATTCATGCTAAGCAGAAACTGGATGTTCATCTGTCAGGAGGGAGCGAATGGTGTCCTATTGCTGGGCAGGAAGAGGTTGGACTGGATGGCCCTTGGGGGCATCTTTCAACTCTAGGATTCATGTTAAATAGAAGATGTATGGTTTTTGTCGGGAGAGAGTGCATGGTGTCCCATTGGAAGAAGTGGGTTGGACTGGATGGCGCTTGGGGGTATCTTTCAACTCTAGGATTCATGTTAAGTAGAAGCCGGACGGTCATCTGTCGGGAGGGGGTGGATGGTGTCCTATTGCCTAGCAAAAAGAGATTGGACTGGATGGCCTTTGGGGGCATCTTTCAACTCTAGGATTCATGTTAAATAGAAGATGTATGGTTTCTGTCGGGAGAGAGTGCATGGTGTCCCATTGCCTGGAAGTAGTGGGTTGGACTGGATGGCCCTTGGGGGCATCTTTCAATTCTAGAATTCATGTTAAGTAGAATCCGGATGGTCATCTGTTGGGAGAGAGTGAATGGTGTCCCATTGCCTGGAAGAAGTGGGTTGGACTGGATGGCCCTTGAGGGCATCTTGCAACTCTAAAATTCATGTTAAGTAGAAGGTGGATGGTCATCTGTCGGGAGGGAGTGGATGGTGTCCTATTGCTTGGCAGAAAGGGCTTGGACTGGATGGCCATTGGGGGCATCTTCCAATTCAAAGATTCATGTTAAATAGAAGATGGATGGTCATCTGTCGGGAGGAAGTGGATGGTGTCCTATTGCTTGGCAGAAAGGGGTTGGACTGGATGGCCATTGGGGGCATCTTTCAATTCAAAGATTCATGTTAAGTAGAAGATGGATGGTCATCTGTTGGGGGGGAGTGGATGGTGCCCTCCGGCCTGCCAGGAGGGGATTGCGCATACTCTTGTGTGCCTTGCTCACCTTTCCCTGCCTCCTGCTGTCTCCGCTTCCTGCAGGGCATGGATTTGGCCAAGATGGCGCAGGTCTGCTGGCGTCTGCTGGTGCTGCAGGCGCTCCTGGCGGCGGAGTGGACCCCGGTCCACGGGGCAGCGGAGAAGAGGAACTCCCCGACGGTGCTGAACCTGGCGGTCATCCTGGGCCGGACGCAGCTGGCCTCGGAGCGGGAGGTGCGGGGACTCTGGACCCGGGAGCAGGCGGCCGGCCTGGCCCTTGACCTCAACGTGGTGCCCCTCCTGGTCAACCAGACCGACCCCAAGAGCATCATCACCAACCTCTGCGACCTGATGTCCGGAACCAAGATCCACGGGGTGGTCTTCGGGGACGACACTGACCAGGAGGCCGTCGCCCAGATGTTGGATTTTATTTCCTCGCAAACCTTCATCCCCATCTTGGGGATCCATGGCGGGTCGTCCATGATCATGGCGGACAAGGTAGGACCCCCAGCTGATCACTTGTATTATGTGGTATTTCCCAGCCCTTGAATATATAAAATTCCATTGTTTTGCAGCAGGAATATGTGGAACTGACCTGAACTGCTGTGGGACCCTTAAATTTGTTGTTTTTTTGAACCTTTGAAAATATTATTATGTTTACTTATCTCTACAAATCCCATCATTCTGTAGCAATAATATATGGATCTCTCCTGAACTGTTGTGGGACCCTGGGATTTGTAGTTTCCCAAGCCCCTGAAACTATAAATCCCATCATTCTGTAGCAGGAGAAGGTAGATCTCACCTGAACTACTACGGATTTGTGGTTTTCTGAATTACTGAAACTATAATTCCCATCATTCTGTAAGAGTAATATGTGGATTTCACCTAAACCGCCATTGGACCCTGGGATTTGTAGTTTCTCAAGTCTATGAAATTATAAATTCTATCATTCTGTAGAAAGAGTATGTGGATCTCACCTGAACTGCTGTGGGGCCCTGGGATTTGTAGTTTCTGAAGCCCTTGAAACTATAAATCCCATCGTTATGTAGCAGGAGTAGCTAGATCTCACCTGAAGTAATGTGGGACCCTGGAATTTGTAGTTTTCTGAATCGCCAAAACTATAATTCCAATTATTTTGTAAGAGGAATATGTGGATCTCACCTGAACTGCCATTAGACCCTGAGATTTGTAGTTTCCCAAGCCTCTGAAATGATAAATTCCATCATTTTGTAGGAGGAGTATGTGGATCTCACCTGAACTGTTGTGGGGCCCTAGGATATATAGTTTCTGAAGCCCCTGAAACTATAAATCCTATTGTTCTTTAGAAGGAATATATGGATCTCACTTGAACTGTGGGACCTCGGAATTTGTAGTTTCCTGAGCCCCTGAAACCCCTGAGCCCCACTGTTCTGTAGAGGAGTGTGTGCATCTCACTTGAACTGCCTGAGATTTGTTGTTTTCTGAGACTGAAACTACAAATTTCGTGAAGGGGGAGCTAACGTGGGATCAAAGTGCTATAATGATGTAGTGTGGAATGGCCCTAAGTTTGCAATAGGAGACAGGGTACATTGCCTTATGCTGTTGGGCTATAGTTTCCTTGGGATTTGTAGTTTCCAATTTCTGAAACTAGACCTCTCACATGGGAGTTAGAGTGGTCTCAGAGTGCTATAACTGTGTGGTGTGGAAGGGGCCTAGGTTTACTATCAGAAGGGAATTAGAAAGCAAAGAAAACAGACGTGTTGATTCCCTCTTGGCTTCTTGAAGTCGCTTAGCATTGCCACATCTTTGGAGAGAGATTCCCAATCAATGGCCGAATTGATCCGAATCTTGGGAGGAAGATCATTGATGATGCATTTGAGTCATTGGCTTGTGGGCTCCCACTAAATCTGTGTTTGCAATATGTTGACTCTCCAAATGTTTGGAATTTGCAAATCTTTGGGGATAAATTCCCGGTTGAGTGAGAAATTGATCTGAAGGTTTGGATGGAGATTAGTGTTCGATGGCTGAAGCCATCCTAAAATCTTCAGAATTAGATTACTGATCAATGGATGGATTTGAACGAACAGGCCTTGGGCTTACTCTGTGCAAAATACGGCTAATTGGGATTTCTAGGACCAATAGATCTATTGGGCCAAAGGTTGCCTTAATCTGGTGGAATGGACCTGAAATATATTGCGTCATGCCAAATAGTGGCCTCCAACCTTTAGGCAAAACTCTTTCGATATTTGTGGCAGAGGATGCTCTTTGTTTTGGATGGAAGCCTCTTGGGTGTTTCTAAAGGCACCATGGATGATGGTTCTTGTTGTGCTTTCTATTCCTGGGATGGAGACACAGCGTTGTTGTTGTTTTTCCTTTCTGGGTGATGTATGTATTGACCGCTGCTCTTGACACCATAAAAAGGGATTTTCCAGCCCAGCCGTCTGCCCATCTGGGTGTGAAAAGACCTCTCCGCGACCGACTTTCTATCTTGTTTTCAGCGGGATTATTGGCAAGACGGGTTTAAACGGGATTAACGGGGAGGGGTCCCTTTCCCCCAGGGCATCCTGGGATGCGTAGTTTGGAAACGACGTCTCCCATAATCCTCCCATGTGGCTCTTCCACGACAGATGAACATCCTTTATCCGAAACGTTTGGGACCCAGAAGCACTTTAGATTGTTGGAATGCTAGTATAATGAGACATTTCGATGCCAAGCCTCAACACAAAATGCATTTATGGGCACCTCATAGATTAAAATTACAAAATATTTGTTAATGTCTTGGGCTTATCTGGACTGGCATGGGAAGTCACCTATCTTTGCGTAAATAAAAACAATGCACCCAATGATTGCCTGGCTTGGGAAATGGCCAGAGGGGTTTGTCCAGCCTTTTTGTTCTCTGGGGAATATCTCTGCAGGGTCACGTTTTGTAAAATAGTTTAGATACATTTTATATAAGAAATAGATAGACACACTCTATAATCATTAAAATAGATACTATTTATTAAATCACAGAATATTTGTTAATGCAGTGGTGCGACATTAAACCATGCACAGCTCTGGAGAAGGGAGCGACAACTCCAGAATCCCTCGGCAATGCTAGGATTTCTAGTCCTTCCGAAGAGGACCTCCCTTAAGCTCAGAAATGATGGGGAAATGGCCAGAGAGAGAATAATCTTGTGGGTTTGTATGTATGGATGTGGCGCTTTGGGGAAGTGCCCAAAATGGAATGGCATCAGGAGGAGTCAAATAGTAAGGGATATGAATGGAAGAAAAGCAAACTTGATGAGATTTCTGAGAGATTGTAGCAAGAGGTATATACGTATCAAACGAAGCACTTCATACCCAAAGCCACTTGAAATGAATACATTATTCCTTTGCCATCCTATCTATTTGGGCGTATTTAAAAGGTCCTGGTTTCCTCTTGCTTTCTCCCATCTCCCCCCTTTGTCTCCAGCTTTCTTGCATTGCTGCAAAGTGATTTCAAATTGCAAATATAGCCGAGTTCAAATTGCAAATGAAACTGAGTTCAGATTGCAAATGGAGCTGAGTTCAAGTTCCAAATATAGTTGAGTTCAAATTGCAAATGGAGCTGAGTTTAAATTTCAAATATAGCTGAGTACAAATTGCAAATATAGCTGAGTACAAATTGTGAATGGAGTTGAATTTGAATTGCAAATATAGCCGAGTTCAAATTGCGAATGGAGCTGAGTTCAAATTACAAATATAGATGAGTTCAATCTGCAATGTCTTGCCTTTGTTACATTGGCTCCTGTAAAAGCAAACTACTCCAACCTCTCCTAAACTGTTTTATATACAGTACCAGTATATTAATAGAATATCTATGTATTTTTGTAGTTCTTGGTCTCATTCTATCTTACTGTGTATAGGTTTTAATTTGTTTCTTGTGGTGTTTTTAGTGCTTTGAGTCGCTTTTGAGAGAGAAGAAGCAGGATATCAATGTATATAACAAAACAACAACATAGTAATAATAATAATAAATATAGATCGTCTGTTTTTCCTCATTAATACCTTCTCCCCTTATTAATAACTAATTAATGACATTTCCCTCATACCCACTCATTAATAACTTTTTTCTGTCTTGAATACACTCTGGTATCACTTGGTTACATGTGTTAATGTCATTTTTTTTATTAATTTGAGGAATTTTTGGAGAGGTTGAATGCCCAAAAGTAGAATACAGTGAAGGCCTATGTTTGTCACAGTGGAAACCCAGTTTGCAAAAGTTTTACCTTTATTTTTAAATAAAGGTTTATTTGAAACAGGTGATCCTAAACTGTGCCTAATAGTAATAATAATAATAATAATAATAATAATAATAACAATAACAGCAACACATAATAATACATAATAATACATAATAATACATAATAATACATACATACGTCATTTAACTTCTGACAACAACAACAATCCATAATACATAATTTAAATTTTGGGAACCATGACTGGCTATGTTCGTTAACTTAGGGTGCATCTGCACTGTAGAATGACTGCGGTTTGACCCTACTTTAGCTGCCATGGCTCAATGCTATGGAATCATGGGAGTTGTAGTTTCCCAAGGACTTGTGCCTCTTTTAGCTGGTTTATTGTGAAATGAATGCCATTTGGCAGCAGTTGGAACTGCCATGGTTCAATGCTGTGGAGCCCTGGGAGTTGTAGTTTCCCAAGGTCCTTAGCCTTCTCCGCCAAAGAGTGTGGGGGCCTCTTGCTTTAAGTAGCGCTCCCAGTTAGTGAACTGCAAAAGCCAATTATCTTTTTTGCAAAGTGAAATAACATTTTAAAAGCAAATGCTAGGTAGGGTGCCTTTCCCCATGGTTTGGAAATGGCTCCATGCCAAAAAGGGAGCTGCCACTGCAAACCTTGCAATTTTTGCCATTCTTGAATCGGTTTGTCACTTTGTCAAAGAGTTGAGGATCATGAGGAGCTTTTCAGTCAGTCATGTCTTCTCATCAGAAGTACAGCTGTTGTAGCCCTTCCTCAAACAGGGCTTTATTTGCCCAGACACTGGGGAAATAACAATAGTTCTTCCCCCCACCCATAAGATCTTTGGGAGAGGCCTACATTTGGAGGACAGGAGCTTTTTGGTGGCTGCTCCCAAGCTTTAGGAAAGAAAGGCACTCTCCTTTAAGAGAGGAAAGAGGAGTATCAGTGATAATGAGAATAATAATAACAATACAATAATAATTCTCCCTTTGGATATAGTTTTCTTTGTTGAGCTTTCAATGGCTTTTCTTTTCTTTTCTCCCTCTTCCTCTCTCCCTTTCTTTCTGTTTGTCTAACTATCTGTCTACCTATCCCTTCCTCACCACTCCCTCTATCCCTCCCTCTATCTTTCTTTGCTTCCTTCCTTCCCTCCCTCCCTCTTCTATCCATCCATCCATCCATCCTCCCTCATCTATCTATCTATCTATCTATCTATCTATCTATCTACCTATCTATCCATCCATTCATCCCTCCCCCTCTCTAATCGATCTCTTTCTCTATCTATTTATCCTTCCTTCCTTCCTTCCTTCCCTCCTTCCTTCCTTCCTTCCTTCCTTCTCTCCTTCCCTCCCTCTGCTATCTATCTATCTATCTATCTATCTATCTATCTATCCATCCATCCATCCATCCATCCATCCATCCATCCACCCTCCCTCCCTCCCTCCCTCCTCTATCTATCTATCTATCTATCTATCCATCCATCCATCCTCGCTCCCTTCCCTCCCTCCTCTATCCATCCTCCCTCCCTCCCTTCCTTTCCTCCCTCCCTCCCTCTTTCTCTCCCTCCCTCCTCTATCTATCTATCTATCTATCTATCTATCTATCTATCCATCCATCCTCCCTCCCTCCTCTATCTATCTATCTATCCATCCATCCTCCCTCCCTCCCTTCCCTCCCTCCTCTATCCATCCTTCCTCCCTCCCTCCCTCCCTCCCTCCCTCCCTTCCTTCCTTACCTCCCTCCCTCCCTCCCTCCCTCCTCTATCTATCTATCTATCTATCTATCCATCCATCCATCCATCCCTCCCTCCCTCCCTCCCTCCCTCCCTCCCTCCCTTCCTCCTCCATCCATGCATCCATCCACCTATCCCTCCCTCCCTCCAATCAATCTCTCTTTCTTTCCCTCCCCCTCTTCCTGTAATCTAATCTAATCTTTATATGCATTTTCAGCAATATAATTATCATTATACACTTTGCAAAGACAGTAACTTTCCAATATGTCACTTACATCACCAATCAAAGCGAAAACTCTCCCAGCAAGACCTTAGCAATTGGGTTTTCTATCCAGGGGAGCGCTTTCCATGGTGCTGAACTGTTTTCCTTTTCCTTTTACAAGTAGATGCTAAAAGGTTTTTGTTCTGCTGCTGTTTAATGCAGGTTGAGTCCCCAGTTTTGGACTAAATGGATGGTTGGAAAGGCATCAAATCTGGTATAATCCTGGAAGTGAAGCCTGGGCCAGGCCTAGTTGGTACTTGGAGGGGAGACCGCCTCTAGTTCAGGTTTTGTTTCAGAGGAAGGAAGGAGCAAAACAACCTTTTGAATCTTCCTTGCCTAAGAAATTCATGTTAGCGAGTGACTTCAAGGCACAAACAGATTTTTGTGTCCCTTTCTCCCAAATACTCCAGAACAAAAGGGGCCTTTCTGGGTGGCAGTCCAAACAAGAAGACCCTTTCCCTGGAAACCTAGAAGCACTGCTGAAGAATAATACTTTATGCGTGGAGAGCATCTAGATAGCAGGGACTACAAAGCCCATTAGCACATTGTTGCCTATGGGATGATGGGAGTTGTTGTCCAGCAGATACAATAAGAAGGAATGGGTGCAGAAAAATGGTGCAGAGAATCTAGATGGAGGGGCTGTGTGCGTAGATGTACCTATTAGTTCATCACTTTGGTTTGGAGATGTTTTCCCATTGGTGTTTACATTTTATGAGGGACGGTGGCTTTGGGGCCACAAAAGGGGTCCCTATGGGTCTCCCCAAACTACGTTTCCCAAACTTGGCTTTCGGCGCTCCTTCGAAAGCACCTTTCCCAGGCCTTGCTTCCGTGCGCAACTGAACAGACGGCCCTTCCATATTGTCCCTGTCAAACCCGCTCCCTTTCCTCACTTTGTCATCCATTAATGGCACCAGCAAAGGCCCCGGCGTTAATTGGAGGCGACAGTTTAATAGTTTCTCCTCTCTTTCTCTCTCCGCTTTCTTTCTTCGTTCCAACGTTTCGCAGAGGAGGAGGAGCAGCTCACTCAAATGCGGTTTCAATGCTGCAAGAATGGAAAAAGCGAGGAGATTATCATGCAGCTGTTTGCTTTTGCTTGTGCCAACTGGGAAGAGCAAGTCTAGAATGGATGCCAGTGGAGATGGCCATGGCTCAATGTGATGGGATCACGGGAGTTGTGATTTTACAAGGTCTTTTGCTTTCTCAGTCAAGGAGCACCCAACGATGAATTTCACAATTCCATAGCATTGAACCATGGCAATTCAAATGGTACCAAACTGTGTTTGTTCCACAGTTTAGATCAGGCATGGGCAAACTTTGGCCCTCCAGGTGTTTTGGATTTCAACTCCCACAATTCCTAATAGCCTCAGGCTCCTTCCTTTCCCCCTTCAGATGCTTAAGCCCTAGAAGGGGAGAGCTAACATCTGTCAGGGATGCTTTAATTGGGCTTGAACCCACCTCACTCATAGTACGTGTACACCAAACATGGGAAAACTTGAGCCCTCCAGGAGTTTTGGACTTCAACTCCCACAATTCCTAACAGCCTCGGGCCCTTTCCTTTTCCCCTTCAGACCCTTAAGCCTTAGAAAGGGAGAGCTAACATCTGTTGGGGATGCTTTAATTGGGCGTGAACTCTCCTCACTCATAGTATGTGTACACCAAACATGGGCAAACCTGAGTCCTCCAGGAGTTTTGGACTTCAACTCCCACAATTCCTAACAGCCTCAGGCTCCTTCCTTTTCCCCTCAGCTGCTTAAGCCCTAGAAAGGGAGAGCTAACATCTGTTGGGGATGCTTTAATTGGGCTTGAACCCACCTCACTCATAGTATGTGTACACCAAACATGGGCAAACTTGAGCCCTCCAGGTGTTTTGGACTTCAACTCCCACAATTCCTAACAGCCTCAGACCCCTTCCTTTTCCCCTTCAGATGCTTAAGCCCTAGAAAGGGAGAGCTAACATCTGTTGGGGATGCTTTAATTGGGCTTGAACCCACCTCACTCATAGTATGTGTACACCAAACATGGGCAAACTTGAGCCCTCCAGGTGTTTTGGACTTCAACTCCCACAATTCCTAACAGCCTAAGGCCCCTTCCTTTTTCCCCTCAGCTGCTTAAGCCCTAGAAAGGGAGAGCTAACATCTGTCGGGGATGCTTTAATTGGGCTTGAACCCTCCTCACTCATAGTATGTGTACACCAAACATGGGCAAATTTGAGCCCTCCAGGAGTTTTGGACTTCAACTCCCACAATTCCTTACAGCCTCAGGCTCCTTCCTTTTCCCCTCAGCCTCTTAAGCCCTAGAAAGGGAGAGCGAACATCTGTCGGGGGTGCTTTAATTGGGCTTGAACCCTTCTCACTCATAGTATGTGTACACCAAGCATGGGCAAACTTGAGCCCAAGTTTGCCTATGCCTGATCTAGGTGCACTTGGGGGTTGGAGTCCCTCCATTGCGAGTCACTTTCTTGAGCTTTGGATCATGCCAAACCAAGCAATTCCTTTGGAGTGTTTTGCAAAACCTTGAAAGCAGGAAGCACTGGGTTTTGCGGTCCATATGCAGCCGGAGACGATTAAACCCAAAGATTATGGATGGCTTATTGAATGGAAAGGACAACACAGAGGGAGACGTATTAAGGGAATGCGTTGCTTAGCGCATCGTGGGACGATTACGGAAATATTTAATTACAAAGCCTTTGGTGAAATGTAGCGCATATCCCGTGTTCTCCTTAAGGATAGGAAAGGGATGCATTCTGCAGTCAGTGAACGGGAAGGTAAAGCCCACAGCATTTAGTGTGGCTTACATCACTGTAGGCCATACATAGGATCCAGGGTTTGTTTATGTCCGTAATGCTGGAGAGAATGGAGTCACTCTCTCTCAGCCACAGAACTGGTAAATCTCTGGACATATCAGGCCAAGAAAATCCCATAATATGTTTGCCTTAAGGGTGCCATATGCCAGAAAGGACTGGAAGGCACATCACAACGAATCCCAGTGGGCAAGTCACATTTTCTCTGCCTCAGAGGAAGGCAAAGGCAAACCTCCACTGAATATATCTTGCTAAGAAAACTAATGGGGTGGCCATAAGTTGGAAGGCATCTCAAGCCACCTGATGAGGCCTAAGACCAGTGTTTCTCAACTTGGGGGTTGGGACCCCTGGGGGGGTCATGAGGGGGTGTCAGAGGGGTCACCAAAGACCATCAGAATTTTCTGTTAGTCATGGGGGTTCTGTGTGCCAAGTTTGGCCCAATTCTATCATTGGTGGGGTTCAGAATGCTCTTTGATTGTAGGTGAACTATAAATCCCAGCAACTACAACTCCCAAATGCCAAGGTCTATTTTTCCCCAAACTCCACCACGGTTCATGTTTTGGCACATTGAGTATTCATGCTAAGTTTGGTCCAGATCCATCATTGTTTGAGTCCACAGTGCTCTCTAGATGTAGGTGAACTACAATTCCAAAACTCAAGGTCAATGCCCACCAAACACTTCCAGTATTTTCTGTTGGTCATGGGAGTTTTGTGTGTCAAGTTTGGTCCAATTCCATTATTGGTGGAGTTCAGAATGCTCTTTGATTGTAGGTGAACTATAAATCCCAGAAACTACAACTCCCAAATGTCAAGGTCTATTTTCCCCAAACTTCCACCAGTGTTCATATTTGGGCATATTGAGGATTCATGTCAAGTTTGGTCCAGATCCATCATTGTTTGAGTCCACAGTGCTCTCTGGATGTAGGTGAACTACAACTCCCAAACTCAAGGTCAATGCCCACCAAACCCTTCTGGTGTTTTCTGTTGGTCATGGGAGTCCTGTGTGCCAAGACTGGTTCAATTCCATCATTGGTGGAGTTCAGAATGCTTTTTAATTGTAGGTTAACTATAAATCCCAGCAGACTAGAACTCCCAAATGACAAATCAACCCCACCAGTATCCAAATTTGGACGTATAGGGTATTTGTGCAAAATGTGGCCCAGTGAATGAAAATACATCCTGTCTATCAGATATTTACATTACGATTCATAACAGGAGCAAAATGACAGTTGTGAAGTAGCAACAAAAATAATGTTATGGTTGGGGTCACCACAACATGAGGAACTGTATTAATGGGTTGTGGCATTAGGATGGTTGAGAAACACTGCCTAAGACTGAAATGGTTGTTGTTATATTTTTCCTGGGTTATTGTAGGTTTCTTTGGGCTATATGGCCATGTTCTAGAGGCATTCTCTCCTGATGTTTTGCCAGCATCTATGGCAAGCATCCTCAGAGGTAGTGAGGTTACTAACTCTGAGGGTTCTTGCCATAGATGCAGGCAAAATGTCAGGAGAGAATGCCTCTAGAACATGGCCATATAGCCCGAAAAAACCTACAACAACCCAGTGATTCCGGCCATGAAAGCCTTCGACAATACAGTGTATGCCTCATGTTTTCAACTGGTTGCATTGAATGAAATGGCCCTCATATCTCTTACTATTTTATAGCTTTCCTTGCATTATTTCCTTTTTCTGGAGCAGAACAATCTTAGTTTTGTCCACCATTGCTTTATGTTTTGCTTTTTTGGAAAACGCAAGTTGTATATCTACATTGGAGAAGGAATGCAGTTTGAACTGCCTTGGTTCCATACAACTGAATCCCGGGAGTTGTAGTTTGCACACTTTTGGCAGGGAAGGCTCTTTGTGAAACTATAACTCCCAGGACCCCATTGCATCGAGCCATAGTGGTTGAAGTGGATTCAAACTGTATCCATTCCCCAGTGTCAAACCATCCCGGAGGTGGCGGAAGACCTTGTCGAACTACATCTCCCAGGATCCCATGACATTGAGCCCAGTCTGTTTAAGTGGAAGTGTGTTCTCCATTGTAGATTCACCCAAGACAGGGTTTTGAAAGCAATCCTAGGCCAAACGTCTCCGTGCATTGTAGTTCTGTAATAATGCAAATATATATGTCTTCTGTTCTGGGTTTGGCCCCGAGCGCAGCATGAATGTTTCATGGCCCTAAGTGCTTTGCGCGGGGGATCTGTCCGTTACGTAACAGCAATGGCCCCGTCATGCGTTCTTCCACCAGTGCCGCTCTTCTCTCTCGTGAACGAAGGTTTCACGTTGAACATGGAACATTTTCCGTGTTTCCAGAGGCAGGCGGCTAATAGTTTTGGTCATTTGCAAAGGGAGGCTGCGGACGAGGCTCCAAAGCGCTTGTACCTGGTAATGCACATCCCCATCTATGCATTGTAGGGCAAGCAGAGTTCAATGCATGCCTTCGGATGTCCTAAACAGCTTCAGAAAGCTTCAGGAAGTTACTTTTTCTGGTCGAGATCACTCCTAACCTCCCAGTGGGTATAGCCTCTGATTTGCCATTCAAAAACATGAATTTTGCAATTCTTCATTTGCATGGCTCTCGATTATACGTAGCAAGAGTACGTTATTATGTCTTGATTTGATAGACTTTCTCCAAATCTGAGGAGCATCTATATTGTAGCAACAATGCAGTTTGACACCACTTTGACTGACAAGTCTCAGTGTTATGGAATCCTGGGAGATGTAGTTTGATGTAATATAATAATCACAACATGATGTAACAAAATCTGTTTCTGGTTTATTTCCTGTTTAATTGTGAGTTCCTTATTTTGATAGTGGTTGTTATCCTCCGGAAACTTGGCTTTTGTGATTGCCACAAACGATGTTGAATTGTGTTGTCAAAGGCTTTCATGGCTGGAATCACAGGGTTGCGGTGAGCTTTCCAGGCTGTCTGGCCATGTTCCAGAAGCATTCTCTCCTGACGTTTTGCCCACATTCATGGCAGGCGTCCTCAGAGGTTGTGAGGTCTGTTGGAAACTAGGCAAGTGGGGTTTATATATCTGTGGAATATTGTCCAGGGTGGGAGAAAGAACTCTTGCTGTTGGAGGCAAGGGTAAATGTTGCAATTGGTCAGCTTGATTAGCATTGAAAAGCTAATCATCTTCAAGGCCTGGCTGATTCCTGCCTGGGGGAATCCTTTGTTGGGAGGTGTTAGCTGGCCCTGATTATCTGTTGGAGGCAGGTGTGAATGTTGCAATGAATCACCTCGATTAGCATTGAAAAGCCTTGCATCTTCAAGGCATGGCTGATTCCTGCCTGGGGAATAGTTTATTGGGAGGTGTTAGCTGGCCCTGATTATCTGTTGGAGGGACGTGTGAATGTTGCAATGAATCACCTTGATTAGCATTGAAAAGTTAATCATCTTCAAGACATGGCTTATTCCTGCCTGGGGAATCCTTTGTTGGGAGGTGTTACCTGGCCCTGACTATCTGTTGGAGGCAGGTGTGAATGTTGCAATGAAACACCTTGATTAGCATTGAAAAGCTAATCATCTTCAAGTCCTGGCTGATTCCTGCCTTGGGAATCCTTTGTTGGGAGGTGTTAGCGGACCCTGATTATCTGTTGGAGGCAGGTGTGAATGTTGCAATGAATCACCTTAGATTAGCATTGAAAAGCCTTGCATCTTCAAGGCATGGCTGATTCCTGTCTGGGGGAATTCTTTGTGTTAGCTGACCCTGATTGTTTCATGTCTGAGCAGAAGTCAGTCATAGTAGAGCACTTGATGAAACAACATAATATTGGGTTGTTGTAGGTTTTTCCGGGCTATATGGCCATGTTCTGGAGGCAATTTTTCTCCTGACGTTTCGCCTGCATCTATGGCAAGCATCTTCAGAGGTAGTGGGGTCACTACCTCTGAGGATGCTTGCCATAGATGCAGGCGAAACATCAGGAGAAAAATTGCCTCCAGAACATGGCCATATAGCCCGGAAAAACCTACAACGACCCAGTGATTCCGGCCATGAAAGCCTTCGACAATACATTCAACATAATATTATTTGAGAACACAGAAATGCTGGACCACTCTCACAACCACCATGTCAGACTACACGGAGAAGCCATTGAAAACCACAAGCATATGGACAATTTCAACAGAAAGGAAGAGACCATGAAAATGAACAAAATCTGGCTACCAGTATTAAAAAACTCTAAAACCAGGACTCTAAAATAAAGAACAACACTAAAAAAAAAAAACCAGGGGAATTCCAGGCATGAAACAATAAGGGCCAGCTAACACCTCCCAACAAAGTATTCCCCCAAGCAGGAAGCAGCCAGACCTTGAAGCTGCAAGGCCATTCAGTACTAATCAAGGTGATTAATTGCAACATCAACACCTTCCTCCAACAGACAAGAGTTCTTTCTCCCACCCTGGACATCATTCCACAGATATATAAACCTCCCTTGCCTAGTTTCCAAGAGACCTCACAACCTCTGAGGATGCCTGCCATAGATGTGGGTGAAACGTCAGGAGAGAATGCTTCTAGAACATGGCCATACAGCCTGGAAAACTCACAACAACCCTATGTTGAATTGGTTGAGACTCAATGAGATAGTCATTGAAAAATTAGAGCAAAAATGTGCTGCAGGATGTCCCTTCCACAACAACAAAGTTTTTGTAACTTAATAAACTTTCCCCATATTTTTATTATATAACCAATATGGAAATTACATTTATAACCCAGGAAAAAATCATGTTACGTAGAGTAATTTGATGATGATGATGATGATGATGATAAATGCATTACCCACCTCCCCTGGATGCACCTGCACTATAGAATTTGGCTTGATGTCACTTTAAGTGATATAATTTCCTTGGAGTTGTAGTTTTACTAGATCTTTAGCCTTCTCTGCCCAAAGCGTGCACACTATAACTCCCAGGGTCCCATATAACTGATCTCTAGAAGTTAGTGGTGTCAAACTGCATTTATTATACAGTGTAGCATTGTATCCTCTGGTTGTGCAGGATTGGTAGGATCCTGGGATTTGTAGTTTCTGGTGTCTCTTAAACTACAAACCTCATTGTGCCTACTACAGAGTTTAAAGTGCTGCAACGGTGTAAGTATGACCCTATGTTTGCAAAAGGATAGGATTCAAACTACAAGAAAGGAGATTCCATCTGAAGATTAGGAAGAACTTCCTGACTGAGAGCCGTTCAGCAGTGGAACTCTCTGCCTCGGAGTGTGGTGGAGGCTCCTTCTTTGGAAGCTTTTAAACAGAGGTTGGATGGCCATCTGTCAGGGGTGCTTTGAATGCAATTTTCCTACTTCTTGGCAGAATGGGGTTGGACTGGATGGCCCATGAGGTCTCTTCCAACTCTATGATTCTGGGATTTATAGTTTCATAGGCTCTTTAGCCTCCTCTTTTTTTGCTGAGTGTGCACTGTGTGAACTCTGCAACGGATCGTAACTCTCCCAGTTGGCTGTGGGAAAAGCAAACTACGTCTCCCGGCTTATATGCCTTGAATGCGACCACTTGTCCTTACAATGGGTTTGCATGGTCTTGCTTCCTTTGGTGCAAAGCCCACACAATGGGAAACAGGGCCAACAATGTCACTTCCTGTGCAGTGGAAGGCGCCTTTTAGTGTTGGGTGCCTCTGAAGTGAAAAGTGGAAGTCTTCTCCTCCTTTCCATCCCTCTCTCTCTCCCTCCCTCTTCTTCCATCTCTTTGTGCCCTGAGGAAAGACAAGACAAATCCATTCGCCATCCCCCTTTTTTGCTCCTCGGTCGTCAAAAGGCATCAGCGTTGGATTCCGGGAGCCAGAGATGCGACAAGGCAGCTGATGTGCCCACTTAAGAGTGCGTCTACACCGGAGAATTAATGCAGTTTGACACCACTTTAATGGTCACGGCTCCATGTGAGGGAATCTTGGGAGTTGTAGTTCTGCAGGGCCCCCTCACCCTCTATCCATCTTTGCTTTGCTAGAAAGGGATTTTCCTGATCCTTTTCTCTTTGCTTCAAGATGTTTAGTAGTCACGGAAATGCATGAGTGACGGAAAGAAATAATGTATATTTTGTTTGGAAAGGCGTATGGCGCATAATGGGATTGCAGGCTCCCTTGGATTTGATAGCTTCTCTGTCTGCATTTCAAAATGTGTACATACATGCTGCCATTTGATTTATTCACGCTTCTGTTTTCCCTGTTTTTTCTGATTGACTCCATAGCCTCTGCAGTTATTTGTATTTATGTCGGCGGTTGCTTTGGGCGTCCAGCCGACCCAGAAGGACACCGCAAAGAAACACATTGTCTACTAAGCAGACGGGGTTTATTTATTAATGAATCTGATTATTATTTTATTGTCGAAGGCTTTCATGGCCAGAATCACTGGGTTGTTGTAGGTTTTTCAGGCTATATGGCCATATTCTAGAAGCATTCTCTCCTGACGTTTCGTCTGCATCTATGGTTGGAAACAGACCTCACAACTTCTGAGGATGCCTGCCATAGATGCAGGCAAAACGTCAGGAGAGAATGCTTCTAGAGAACATGGCCATATGGACTGAAAAACCTACAACAACCATAGAATCATAGAATCAAAGAGTTGGGTCATCCAGTCCAACTCCATTCTGCCAAGAAGCAGGAATATTGCATTCAAAGCACCCCTGACAGATGGTCATCCAGCCTCTGTTTAAAAGCTTCCAAAGAAGGAGCCTCCACCACACTCTGGGGCAGAGAGTTCCACTGCTGAACGGCTCTCACAGTCAGGAAGTTCTTCCTCATGTTCAGGTGGAATCTCCTCTCTTGTAGTTTGAAGCCATTGTTCCTTGTCCTAATCTCCATGGAAGCAGAAAACAAGCTTGCTCCCTCCTCCCTGTGGCTTCCTCTCACATATTTATACATGACTATCATATCTCCTCTCAGCCTTTTCTTCTTCAGGATAAACATGCCCAGCTCCTTAAGCCGCTCCTCATAGGGTTTGTTCTCCAGACCCTTGATCATTTTAGTCGCCCTCCTATGGACACATTCCAGCTTGTCACTATCTCTCTTGAATTGTGGTGCCCAGAATTACCCTCTGATTATTATTATTTATTGATCAGGGCAGCCATATTTGCACGCCAAAAATGAGCAACTGGTGCCAAAACTGATTGCTTTCACAATGGGAATCATCAAGTGTTTTCATCCCTGTGTTGAGACAAGAGCACACATCTCATCATCACCTTTTCTTCTCCTCCTCTTCTTCTTTTTCATCCTTCTCTACTTCCTCCCTTTTCTCCTCCTCCTCTTCTTCCGTTTCCTGGTCCTCTTTTTCTCCCTTCTCCTTTACTACTTAACGTATATACACGAGTATAAGCCGACCCAAATATAAGCCAATTTTACCACAAAATTTTACCACAAAAAACTGGGTAAACTTATTGACTCAAGTATAAGCCGAGGGTGAGAAATGCAGCTGCTACTGGTAATCATGAGTAGGTTAAATGTATCTGAGTATTTACATAAAACTGTAATTTAAGATAAGTCTGTCCAACTCTGATTAAACCATTATTCTAACCTTCTTCAATGTAAATGTGCTTATGTATCCTTCCAATAATAATAAAGAGGGTAAAATAATAAATGTAATAATAATAATAATAGAGTAAAATAATAAATGTAATACTGGAGTAAAATAATAAATATAATAATAGAGTAAAATAATAAATGTAATAAAAATAATACTAATAATAGAGTAAAATAATAAATAACCTTGACTCGAGTATAAGCCGAGAAGAAATTTTTCAGCCTAAAAAAGGGGCTGAAAAACTAGGCTTATACTCAAGTATATACAGTATTTTTTCTCTGCTGCTGCTGCTTCTTCCTCTTTCCCTCTTCTTTTCTTCTTCCTTCTTTCACCAATATTAAACTGCATCCTTTTCCCACACAGCTTGGCTTCTGTACTTGGGAGAAAAGTGGCATTCTCTCTCTCTCATATATATACACACACACACACACACACACGAGGGTTGAATGAAATGTAGTGCCTCCACCTTCGTAACTCCTCAACAGATGGCAGTACTAGTATGCAGCAGGTACTGCCTTGTTCAGTAGACTCTCCTCTGCAGTTCCATTTTGGCAGGAAGCCTTAGCATTGAATTGTTGTTTTGTTAAAGTGCAAAGTATGTAACCCTGTGCTGACGGTCGGTCAATGCGACTTAAGCAATGCACAGTCATTGAATTCTTAGCAGCAGATGGTGTCACCCCAAAGGAGATTCATCAGAGAATACAAGCTGTTTATGGTTATTTTGTTGATGTGAGTACTGTGCGTCGTTGGACGAGTAAGTTTAAAGATGTTGAGGTGACACCTTCTGCTGTCAAGAATTCAGTGACTGCACGTTGCTTAAGTTGGATTGACTATCCGTCTGCGTAGGGTTCCATACTTGGTACTTTAACAACACTACTGTTCAATGCTAAGGCTTTCCACCAAAATGGAACTGTAGAGGAGAGTCTGCTGAACAAGCCAGTACCTGCTGCATACCAGTACTGCCATCTGTTGAGGAGTTACAAAGGCGGAGGCATGACTTTTCATTCAATCCTCATATATAGACATACTAGTTTGTGTACCCAACATCGCGCTGGTTATTTGAAAAAGTCAATTTTTTATTGTCCAAAATGCACAAGGTATATATATATATGTATAAAGAGAGAGAGCGCTTGTGTGTGCGTGTGTGTGTATGTAATGTCCGTTTGTGGGATTAACATAACTTAAAACCACTGGATAAATTGACACCAAATTTGGACACCTCACAGGCCAACAAGTGACCATCACTCATAAAAACACTGAAAAACACAGCAGAAGTGAGTTAAAAAGCCAAAAGAAACCCCAAAAATACATTACAATGTGTGCACAAAACCACATTTATACACAAACACACAAATATATACACACTCATATACACATATACACACACACAAAACACATATATACAGATTGGGCCACAGCAACGCATGGCAGGGGATGGCTAGTGTGTATATATATATACACACACACCCTGTTTCCCTGAAAATAAGCCCTGCCCTGAAAATAAGCCCTACCATGATTTTTCGTAATTGTGAGGATGCTCGAAATATAAGCCTTACTTCAAAAATAAGCTCTGGTTACAGTTCATTAAAAAGTCAATTTGGAAAAATACGGCATCCCCTGAAAATAAGCCCTAACTCATCTTTTGTGGCCAAAAT
The DNA here is from genome assembly GCF_037176765.1 of Anolis sagrei. Lineage (NCBI taxonomy): Eukaryota > Metazoa > Chordata > Lepidosauria > Squamata > Anolidae > Anolis > Anolis sagrei. The sequence goes on along the minus strand of NC_090035.1, from coordinate 13,398,142 downwards.
TAATATAGGACCCTTTCTTATTTTCAGGGAAACAGGGTAGCTACATGCAGACACACACATACGTACATACACAGTCCAACCAAATCCTCCCCTGATTCTTGGTGTCTTGGTTTTTAGGCCTGTTCTGGGGTTCTTTGGGGCAGTGATTCAGAAATTTGCTGTGGAAAGGCTGCCTCCGCTCGAGATTCTTGGATAGGGTTACCGAGGACGAGCAGATGGAAACTGGTAAACGCCACATGTTCTGTATCTCAAAAACTAGGGCCGATAGGGGGAAACGGGTGCCATATTTGGGATCAGCTGGTCAAATAGTACCTAGAAACAGGGCTCACTTTGGAGGCAGAAAAATATAAGTGCATTGTCGAAGGCTTTCATGGCTGGAATCACTAGGTTCTTGTGGGTTTTTTTCGGGCTATAGGGCCATGTTCTAGAGGCATTTCTCCTGACGTTTCGCCTGCATCTATGGTAAGCATCCTCAGAGGTAGTGAGGTCTGTTGGAACTAGGAAAATGGGTTTATATATCTGTGGAATGGCTGGGGTGGAGCAAAGAGCTCTTCTCTGCTGGAGCTAGGTTTGAATGTTTCAACTGATCACCTTCATTAGCATTTGAAGGCCTGGCTGAGCCTGGGAAAATCTTTTGTTGAGATGTGCCTGGTTGTTTCCTCTCTGCTGTTTTGCTGTTGTAATTTTAGAGTTTTTAAATGCTGGTAGCCAGATTTTGTTCATTTTGTTCATTTCAACAGAAAGGAAGAGACCATGAAAATGAACAAAATCTGGCTACCAGTATTAAAAAAACTCTAAAATTACAACAGCAAAACAGCAGAGAGGAAACAACCAGGCACATCTTAAAAGATTCCTCCAGGCTCAGCCAGGCCTTCAAATGCTAATGAAGGTGGTCAGTTGAAACATTCACATCTAGCTCCAGCAGAGAAGAGCTCTTTGCCCCACCTCAGCCATTCCGCAGATATATAAACCCATTTTCCTATTTCCAACAGACCTCACTACCTCTGAGGATGCTTGCCATAGATGCAGGCGAAACGTCAGGAGAAATGCCTCTAGAACATGGCCCTATAGCCCGAAAAAACCCACAAGAACCTAAATATAAGTGTGTTGTCCAGTGTTAGTTATCAGAGATTGGCGGATTAAACGTAACTTTTGGAGAAGCCTTGACTTTCTGGAATCCTCAAAAGCGTGGCCATACATCTTCTGGTTTTCTTTTGCAAAAAGCTGGAGGATGTGAATGGATTTGGTGGGCTTGAATCATTGCATTGAAAGGGTCCTCCAGACATCCATTCCAACCCCATTCTGATTCACACAGGATCTCCAGCCAAAGCATTATGGACAGGGTGCCCAGACCTCCAGGAAAAGTAAGAGACCCCATTTCCTTTCTCCGGGTCTGCATCCCAGAATCCTATCATTCAGTGGTTCTCAACCTTCCTAATGCCGTGACCGCTTAATACAGTGACTCACGTTGTGGTGACCCCAAACCATAACATTATTTTCAATGCTACTTCATAACTGTAATTTTGCTAGTTATGAATCATAATGTAAACATCTGATAGGCAGGATGTATTTTCATTTACTGGACCAAATTTGGTACAGATACCTGATATGCCCAAATTTGAATACTGGTAGGGTTGATTTTGTCCTTTGGGTGTTGTAGTTTGCTGGGATTTATAGTTCACCTATAATCAAAAAGCTTTCTGAACTCCACCAACGAAGGACCTGAACCAATCTTGGCACACAGAACTCCCATGACCAACATAAAATACTGGAAGTGCTTGGTGGGCATTGACCTTGAGTTTGGGAGTTCACCTACACCTAGAGAGCACTGTGGACTCAAGCAATGATGGATCTGGACCAAACTTGGCACAAATACTCAGCATGCCCAAATGTGAACACTGGTGGAGTTTTTCTTTGGGGGGGGGGGGGATAGACCTTGACACTTGGGAGTTGTAGTTTCTGGGATGTATAGTTCACCTCCAATCAGAGTGTTCTGAACTCCACCAATGAAGGAACTGAACCAATCTTATCACAGAGAACTCCCAAGACCAACAGAAAATACTGGAAGGGTTTGGTGGGTATTGACCTTGAGTTTGGGAGTTGTAGTTCTCCTACAGCCAAAGAGCACTGTGGATACAAACAATGATGGATCTGGACCAAACTTAGCACAAATACTCAGTATGCCCAAATGTGAACACTGATGGAGTTGGGTTTTTTTTTTGGGGGGGGGGGGGCGGGGGAAGGAAATAAACCTTGACATTTGGGAGTTGTAGTTGCTGGGATTTATAATTCACCTACAATCAAAGAGTGTTCTGAACTTCACCAACGAAGGAACTGAACCAGTCTTATCGCAGAGAACTCCAATGACCAACAGAAAATACTGGAAGGATTTGGTGGGTATTGACCTTGAGTTTGGGAGTTGTAGTTCTCCTATATCCACAGAGCACTGTGGATACAAACAATGATGGATCTGGACCAAACTTGGCACAAATACTCAGTATGCCCAAATTTGAACATTGGTGGAGACTGGGGAAAATAGACCTTGACATTTGGGAGTTGTAGTTGCTGGGATTTATAGTTCACCTACAATCAAAGAGTATTCTGAACCCCACCAATGATGGAATTGGGCCAAACTTCCCACACAGAACCCCCATAAGTAACAGAAAATTCTGTGTTTTCTGATGGTCTTTGGCGATGCCTCTGGCACTTCTCGTGACCCCTCCCAGGTTGAGAACCACTGCTATAGTTGGCAGAGATGTCAAGGGCTATCTAGTCTAGCCCTCAAACTAACTTTGACTTCAAGCACTTGCCCCCTTTTTTCTCTTTCAATCTATATTGAGTTTGTATGCTTTATAACACCTCATTCCCAACCCGGTCCCGGACTTTATTTGGCATTCTCTCGAAGGCAAAACCCTAAAGGACCATGAATCCCATCCCACGTTGCCGTGTGCCGCGTTCCCTCGGCCTGACCCTGGCTCTGCCCTGGTCTCTTAATTAAAACGATCCCCCCGTCCCTCCCGTTTTTGGATGCAGAGAGGCAATTAGTGGGGTTTTTGATTAAAGGTAAATGTGCCCCTGGGTAAAGAAGGCCGGATAATGAGGTGCTTATGTAACGCACGCCGCAGCGGATCCCGGAAACGGCCCTTTCTCTCTCTTTTTTGGGGTCAGCGTTTCTTAATTAAGACGAGAGCAGGGGTGAGGGATGCTTCAAACGGGCAACTATTGGCAACTATTAGTTAACAAAGCCTCTGAAGGGAAAAAACAAAGGCTCTTTTTATCTTGCAATTAATAATATATAAGAGTCCAAGTATGTACGTATGTGTGTTTGTGTATATGTTATATATTTTTGATGCACAAAGGCTCCTTCATGGCTTAATGGATCTGGACCAAATTTGGCACACATAACTTTCATTATCCAACTTAAAATACTGGTGGGGTTTGGGGTGTGTGTGTGATAGGGGATGATGGGAATTCGAGTCCATCTATATTTACCCTGTGGATGATAGGACTCCAACAAGAAAGACCTGACCAGGTCTTGGTCTAATAGGAGTTGCAAGTCCAAGCACATATTGGGGGTTGATAGAGGATGATGGGAGTTGGAGTCCAGCCGCATCGACAGAGATGTGCGAATTCCACTGTTGAACCTGGACCAAAACTTTGTACACATAGTCATCATGACCCAACTTAAAAGACTGGTGAAGGGAACTAATGGAGGAGGATGGCAGTTGGAGTTCATCCACATCTAACCTGGGGATGGTGGGGGCTGTGGCTCCAACAAGAAGGTCCTGACTTGGGCTGATGGGAGCTGCAAGCTCAGACTCACCTTGGAGGATGATGTGAGTTGGAGTCCATCCACACCCTGCCTGGAGATTATGGGAGTTGTGGCTCCACCAATAAGATCCTGGGCATGTCTTGGGCTGATGGGGGTTGCAAGCCCAGACTCACCTTGGGAGATGATGGGAGTTGGAGTCCACATCCTGCCTGGGAATGATGGGAGTTGTATTTCCAACAAGAAGGCGTTGACCACGTCTTGAGCTGATGGGAGATGTGATAGAGGATGATGGGAGTTGGAGACATTCATATCCTGCCTGGGGATGATGGGAGTTGCAGCTCCAACAAGAAGGCCTTGACCAGGTCTTGAGCTAATGGGAGATGCAAGCCCAGACTGTGATAGAGGATGATGGGAGTTGCATCTCCAAAAATAAGGTCCTGGCCAGGTCTTGGGCTAATGGGGGTTGCAAGCCCAGACTTACTTTGGGAGATGATGGGAGTTGGAGTCCACATCCTGCCTGGGAATGATGGGAGTTGCATTTCCAACAAGAAAGCCTTGACCAGGTTTTGAGCTGATGGGAGATGCAAGCCCAGACTGTGATAGAGGATGATGGGAGTTGGAGACATCCATATCCTGCCTGAGGATGATGGGAGTTGCAGCTCCAACAAGAAGGCCTTGACCAGGTCTTGGGCGAATGGGAGATGCAAGCCCAGACTGTGATAGAGGATGATGGGAGTTGCAGCTCCAACAATAAGGTCCTGGCCAGGTCTTGGGCTGATGGGAGATGCAAGTCCAGACTGTGATAGAGGATGATGGGAGTTGGAGACATCCATATCCTGCCTGGGGATGATGGGAGTTGCATTTCCAACAAGAAGGCCTTGACCAGGACTTGAGCTAATGGGAGATGCAAGCCCAGACTGTGATAGAGGATGATGGGAGTTGCAGCTCCAACAATAAGGTCCTGGCCAGGTCTTGGGCTGATGGGAGATGCAAGTCCAGACTGCGATAGAGGATGATGGGAGTTGGAGACATCCATATCCTGCCTGGGGATGAGGGGAGTTGCATCTCCAACAAGAAGGCCTTGATCAGGACTTGAGCTAATGGGAGATGCAAGCCCAGACTGTGATAGAGGATGATGGGAGTTGCAGCTCCAACAATAAGGTCCTGGCCAGGTCTTGGGCTGATGGGAGATGCAAGTCCAGACTGTGATAGAGGATGATGGGAGTTGGAGACATCCATATCCTGCCTGGGGATGAGGGGAGTTGCATCTCCAACAATAAATTCCTGGTTAGGTCTTGGGCTCATGGGAGTTGCAAGCCCAGACTTACCTTGGAAGATGATGGGAGTTGGAGTCCATCCACATCCTGCCTGGGAATGATGGGAGTTGCATTTTCAACAAGAAGGCCTTGACCATGTCTTGGGTTGATGAGGGTTGCAAACCCAGACTTACCTTGGGAGATGATGGGAGTTGGAGTCTATCCACATCCTTCCTGGGAATGATGGGAGTTGCATTTCCAACAAGAAAGCCTTGACCAGGTCTTGAGCTGATGGGAAATGCAAGCCCAGACTGTGATAGAGGATGATGGGAGTTGCAGCTCCAAAAATAAGGTCCTGGCCAGGTCTTGGGCTGATGGGGGTTGCAAGCCCAGACTTATCTTGGGAGATGATGGGAGTTGGAGTCCATCCACATCCTCCCTGGGAACGATGGGAGTTGCATTTCCAACAAGAAGGCCTTGACCAGGTTCTTGGACCGATAGGAGATGCAAGCGTAGACTCGCCTTGGGGGATGATAGAGGATGAGAGGAATTGGAGTCCACCCCCACATATTGGAGGCTGATGCCTGTGCCGGGCTTCTGTTTGCTTGAAGGAAGGCTCCTCTGACCTGGCATAAAGAGATGGATGTATCACATTGAACTGCTGCTGCGTAGGGAGCTCTCTCCCTGCTTTCCGTGTTTAGTTCGATCTCTGGTATCAAAGGTCTTGCGAAAGTTCAGGCTGACTTCTTGAACCGGGAGATTTCTGGTTTGGTGAATCCCTTGTTGGGTTTTGGAAGCAGGCCTTTTGGGCCCAGCTTCTTCGCCCAGGCCTCTCTCTCCTCTTCTGATGCAGGAAATAAAGGAGATATTAGGAGAGAAAGTCAGCCCAACAGCAGAGGAAGCCGAACGAATGAACTGCATCCAAACACTAAACATCTAAACCAGTGCTTCTCAACCTTCCTAAGGCCATGACCCCTCAATACAGTTCCTCATGTTGTGCTGACCCCCAACCAGAAAATTATTTTCGTTGCTACTTCATAACTGTATTTTTGCCACTGTTACGAGCTGTAATGTAAACATCTGATATGCAGGATGTATTTTCATTTATTGGCCCAAATTTGGCACAAATACCCACATTTGAATACTGGTGGGGTTCGGGAGGGAGATTGATTTTGTCATTTGGGAGTTGTAGTTGCTGGGATTTATAGTTCACCTACAATCAAAGAGTTTTGGAACTCTACCAACAATGGAATTGAACCAGCCTTGGCACACCGTTCTCCCATGACCAACAGAAAATACTGGAAAGGTTTGGTGGGAATTGACCTTGAGTTTGGGAGTTGTAGTTTACCTACCTCTAGAGAGCACTGTGGACTCAAACAATGATGGATCTGGACCAAACTTGGCATGAATACTCAATATGCCCAAATGTGAACACGGCCGGAGTTTGGAGAAAATAGACCTTGACATTTGGGATTTATAGTTCACCTACAATCAAAGAACATTCTGAACCCCACCAACGATAGACTTGGGCCAAACTTCCCACACAGAACCCCCATGACCAATAGAAAATACTGTGTTTTTTATGGTCTTTGGTGACCCCTCTGACACCCCGTCATGACTCCTGCAAGGGTCCCGACCCCCAGGTTGAGGAATATTGATCTAAACCAGAGGTCCTCAAACTAAGGCCCGAGGGCCAGATACGGCCCTCCAAGGTTATTTACCTGGCCCTCGCTCAGGGTGAACCTAAGTCTGAAATGACTTGAAAGCACACAACAACAACAGCAACAACAACAATCCTATCTCATCAGCCAAAATCAGGCCCACACTTCCCATTGAAATACTAATAAGTTTATATTTGTTAAAATTATTCTTAATTTTAATTATTGTATTAGTTTTAAGTGGTTTTTTTTGCACTACAAATAAGATACGTGCAGTGTATATAGGAATTCATTCATGCTTTTTTCAAATTATAATCCAGCTCTCCAACAGTTTGAGGGACTGTGACCTGGCCCTCTGTTTAAAAAGTCTGACGACCCCTGATCTCAACAATGTGTAATTTCAAACCGATCAGCATGAAAATAGAATGAAATCTACTGATTATTAAAAGTACGCCAATAAAACAGTTACTTCAAAGTGCTAAAGGCATTTGCACTCCATTGATTTAAGTTGCAGCGCTTGAAATAAAATGAAGGAAAGTGGGTGGAATAGAAAGAAACCGGGACAGTTGAGAAACTAAGTGGGATGGCAGAGGATTAATTGGGACTGTCCCTTTAAATGTGGGAAACCTAAGTGTTGGAATTGATAGTCCAAAGGTCCATTTCTTCTCCCTTTGCAAGATGAGAGATTGCAATGAATGAGTTTTTTGGGAAGGTTGGCTGGTTCCTGAAACGCTGTTCTGATTCTTTATAATCCTCAAATTGTCTCTCTGATGGGAACGGATGGAGGCAGCTGCTGCCATATTTGCAAGCCATTTCTGTTTTTGTTAAAGCCCTGTGCAAGATCCCAAGAGGAAGCAAATGTTCAGAGGAGATAAGAAGCAGGGAAAAGCTTCTGAAAGAGGTTGGCAGGAAAACTGGGAATAAGGGGCCATTTTGGGCTTTTGTTCTGGGTTGGGATGAAGGGTGAGAATAGCAGGCTCGGGTCCCAAAAGGAAGCAAGGGGGATCGCGAACCCTTGGATCCTTTTAGGGGTCTTTTTCCAGATATAAAGCGGATGAAATTGAGCCAATGAGTTGCTTTGAGTGTTCATGGTCGAGCCAGGCCTAGCGGAGCAAGAACTCCATCGTGTGCTTATGGTTTTCTGATGTAGGGATCAGGGCGTACGTTTCTGTGGAAACCTGGGAGTTGTAGTTTGACAAAGGAAAGTAAACCAAAACTTTCTGTGTTACATAACCTTGAGCCTTGGGTGTCAAACATTATTTCTACAATGCAGATGCATTCTTGGCGCAAAGCAGACGAAGGATGTGCAAGCTGGCTGGTGAATGGGGAGCCTTCCACCAAGACTAGCAACTTGGGGTTCATCTACATTTAGGAATAATGCAGTTTGACACCACTTTAACTGCCATGTCTCAGTGCTGTGGGATCCAGGGAGTTGCCACTTTGCAAGGTCTTGGGCCGTCTCTGCCAAAGAGGGCAAACTACAGCTCCCAGGATCTTGTCGCTTAGATCCAAGGGGGGTGAAAGTGGGCTCAAAGTGTATATGCACTCAGAAAAGGCTGTGGACTTTGGGAAACTGCAAATCCTAGGATTCCATAGCATAGAGCTCAAGTGATGTCAAAGTGCACACATTTTGCAATGTATACATGAAATGTATAATTGTCCTTTTTGGGGTATCCCTTTCAAATCTATGATATATATGTGTGAATCATATCTATCTATCTATCTATCTATCTATCTATCTATCTATATCTATATCTATGACTGGATAGCGCTTTGTCAGGAGGGCTTTGATTACATTTTCTTGCCCTGGTGAAGGGAAGTGGACTGGATGGCCTTAAGTATTTTCTGTTGGTCATGGGGGTTCTGTGTGGGAAGTTTGCCCCAATTCTGTCATTGGTGGGGTTCAGAATTCTCTTTGAGTGGAGGTGAACTATAAATCCCAGCAACTACAACTCCCAAATATCAAGGTCTATTTTCCAAAGCTCCACCAGTGTTCACATTTGGGCATACTGATTATTTCTGCCAAGTGTGTTCCAGGTCTATCATTGTTTGAGTCCACAGTGCTATCTGGATGTAGGTGAACTACAACTCCCAAACTCAAGGTTTGGGAGTGCCCACCAAACCCTTCCAGTATTTCCTGTTGGTCATGGGAGTTCTGCGTGCCAAGATTGGTTCAATTCTATTGTTGGTGAGGTTGAGAATTCTCTTTGATTGTAGGTGAATTATAAATCCCAGCAACTACAACTCCCAAATGTCAAGGTCTATTTTCCCCAATCTCCACCAATGTTCAGATTTGGGCATATTGAGTATTTGTGTCAAGTTTGGTCCAGATCCATCATTTTTCAAGTAAACAGTGTTCTCTGAATGTAGTTGAACTACAATTCCAAAACCCAAGGTCAATGGCCACCAAACCCTTCCAGTATTTCCTGTTGGTCATGGGAGTTCTGTGTGCCCAGTTTGGTTCAGTTTCATCATTGGTGGAGTTCTGAATGCTCTTTAATTGTAGTTGAACTATAAATCCCAGCAACCACAACACCCAAATTACAAAATCAATCCTCCTCCCCAACCTCACCAGTATTCAAATGTGGGTGTAACGGGTATTTGTGCCAAATTTTGTCCAGTGAATAAAAAAAACATCCTGCATATCAGATATTTACATTATGTTTCCTATTAGTAGCAAAATTACAGTTATGAAGAAGCAATGAAAATAATTTTCTGGTTGGAGGTCACCACAACATGAGGAACAATATTAAGGGGTTGCGGCATTCAGAAGTTTCAGAAGTGCTGCTTTTGAGGCAGAAACATATATTCACCATGACTGTGAGAGTTGTTCAGCAGTGGAACTCCATGCCCCAGAGTGTGGTGGAGGCTCCTTCTTTGGAGACTTTTAAGCAGAGGCTGGATGGCCATCTGTCTGGGGTGCTTTGAATGCAATTTTCCTGATTCTTGGCAGAATGGGGTTGGACTGGATGGCCCATGAGGTCTCGTCCAACTCTAGGATTCTATGATGCTAAGTTGTTGTCTTGTAGTTGTCTTCATAGTGAGGGGTGCGAATGGCACAGAGTTGATGGCACTTTCGTCTGTAATACAAGGAGGCAACCAAGGCAGCAACCCAGAAAAGAACTGAGGGAAGGTGAGGAAATGGAGGCCTTGTTGCTTTGCTGCTTGCTTCGAGGGAAAGCCCTCCTCATGCCAACACAGAGCGAGGCGCTGACAACCTCTTTGCGTCCTGAAAGAGTTTAGCTTATTTAATTCCAACCAAGTTGTGCAGGCTTGGCGTAGATGCGCCCCAAGGAGGCTTCGGCTATGAATGGGACCCCTTTTCCTGACTCTCTTCCCTCGCTTGCAAGGAGGAGAAACGCAGTGCCCTGCCATTTGCGGAGAAGAAGAAGCAGTAGCAGCAGCCGAAGCCTCTCTGGGAAGGGAAGCTGCACATGTCTTTGTCACACTTCCTCCCACTCGTCCTGTGTGGGAGAGTGACGGGCTGAGAATAGACAGACAAAGGCAAGGCAACGCTTCCCCGAGACAGGGAACTGAACATTCGCTGCCCTCCGCCACCGCCGCCCCCTCCTCCTCCCCCTCCCCACGTCACCATCATCATCATCACCATCATCATCACCATCCCTTTGGCAACGTTGGCCTTTCGGTCCTTCCTTGCAACCCTTCTTCAGAGTTCTAACAGGACCTTTTTTTTGTTGTCCAAATGTCCAACAAAGGTTCCATAAAATGCTGGTCTTGGAGGAGGAAAGACTTGGTGATGGATGGAGGCATCCTGTGTTTGAATCCTGTTTGCCTTCAGCTTCATTGTCACTCCCAACAAATGTGGCATCAGGCACAAAACGTCAGCAAACAGTCGGATGCAATGGAGACATGTCATAGAATCATAGAATCAAAGAGTTGGAAGAGACCTCATGGGCCATCCAGTCCAACCCCCTGCCAAGAAGCAGGAATATTGCATTCAAATCACCCCTGGCAGATGGCCATCCAGCCCCTGTTTAAAAGCTTCCAAAGAAGGAGCCTCCACCACACTCCGGGGCAGAGAGTTCCTCTGCTGAACGGCTCTCACAGTCAGGAAGTTCTTCCTCATGTTCAGATGGAATCTCCTCTCTTGTAGTTTGAAGCCATTGTTCCGCGTCCTAGTCTCCAGGGAAGCAGAAAACAAGCTTGCTCCCTCCTCCCTGTGGCTTCCTCTCACATATTTATACATGGCTATCATATCTCCTCTCAGCCTTCTCTTCTTCACGCTAAACATGCCCAGCTCCTTAAGCCGCTCCTCATAGGGCTTGTTCTTCAGAGCCTTGATCATTTTAGTCGCCCTCACATGTCTCAAATGTGATCATTTTTTTCCATAATGCAGTTCACTCTCAGTTAACTCACCATCAATGTTGGATAAATGTCATTCCTGGTGGTTTGCAGGTGGCTCTTAAAAACAGGCTTGACTCTTAGTAAAAGGTAATGGTTGACATTAAATCTAGTCATGTGTGACTCTGCAGGGTGGTGCTCTCCTCCATTTCTAAGCCAAAGAGCTGGTGTCGTCCATAGACACCTCCAAGGTCATGTGGCTGCCATGATTGCATGGAGTGCCATTACCTTCCTGCTTGAACAGTACCTATTGATCAACTCACATTTGCATGTTTTTGAACTGCTAGGTTGGCAGAAGCTGGAGCTAACAGCGGAAGCTCACCCCACTTGTTGGTTTCGAACCGCCAACCTTTCAGTCAGCAAGATCAGAAAGCTCAGCGGTTTAACCCGCCATGCCACCAGGGGCTCCCTGCCTAACTTTTACCATGCCATAAACTCTGTGCAGACCATCCTCAAGTTGCAAATGACTCCTAGTTAAGAATGGGGCTGAGGCAACAGGAAGGGAGAGAAAACAACCATGGAAGAATTATTATCACGGGGGAAAGGGGTCTCCACTGAAGCTTTATTTTCAGTCCTCGTTTCCACAACAAACCACATTTTTCAAAGTCCAGTTTTCACAGGGGCAAAAAGTGAGGGGAAATCTTCTGAACAGAGCACAGACAGAAAAAGAAACACCAAAGGGGTGTTCATCCTTCCCTATGATATCCAAAGTATGTGTGTGTGTGTGTGGCTGGAGTTACACTTAAAAATGTACCTGTTCTGACTTACAAACAAATTGCAGCTTAAGAACAAATCTGTAGCACTTCTCTTTTTCATAACTTTGGGACCGTCTGTCTTGACTTGATATTCATATCAAAATACAGCCATCAAAACCAAATTAAGAGAGAAGACTAGCTTAACTTAATGTGACAGTTTTACAGTATAATATATTTTGATCTTTAAAATATTACTCATTTAAACGACTCCGGCCCGGTTTACCTCTCCGAACGTATTCTCCCCTACGAACCATCAAGATTACTAACATCATCTGGAGGGGCCCTGCTCTCGGTCCCACCAGCCTCACAAGCACGGCTGGTGGGGACGAGGGACAGGGCCTTCTCGGTGGTGGCCCCACGACTCTGGAACTCTCTCCTGCCAGAGATCAGAACTGCCCCAACAATCCTGACATTCAGGAAACAGGTGAAGTCGTGGGTGTGGAGACAGGCTTTCGAAGAATGAGACAATGATCTGGATGGAAGACGGTGTATATTCGATATTCGAGTTTGGTGTGACGACCTACCACTGTAGTTTTAAATATATGTGCTTTTTAAATGTTTTATTGTAAGGTGTACTTTGATATTTTACCGATTGTATGTGTTTTTATGGTTGGAAACCGGGTTGAGTCCCTCTTATGAGGTGAGAAGCTCGGTATATAAAACTTTGAAATAAATAAATAATAAATAAATTTTGTTGCCGGATGCTTGAGAGTTCTGGTTAACTGAGAGAGCCTTACCATGTTATTACCATAATACGGTTGGCTGCTTTTCTTGATTCATAACTTTAGCCATCTTGACTTCACTTTGGATCGGTGAAGAATGGTCTCTGAAATTTTGGAAGAAGGAAAGAGAACAAAAAAAGGGAATCCCAAAGGAAGCTATTATTATTATTATTATTATTATATTATTATTATTATTTTACTGACACAAAAACACAGTATGACACAGCAAGCGAGGTATATATACTGGATTTCCTATCACAAAACCACGTCGGGCACTTCGCAAGAGTTTAGTACTGTGTGATGTGTTCTTGTTGTTGTTTCTTATTTTTGTTATTATTTTTATTATATATTTTAAACCCCACTTTTCTCTCTTGACCGAGACCCAAAGCAGCCACCAGAAAGACCATCTCCATGATTAGACTACCTATATCCCATCGTTCCAAAAGGATGATGGGAGTTGCAGTCTAATAAGATCCTGCCATATTCCCAATTAGACCAATCATTGCCTAGAAGCAGTTTGCATGAATTCCGTCATCCCTTCCCTCTTGGTCTCCCTGAGACACTATTTCCCAAGAACTTACTGCTTGGGAAATGAGTTACCTCTCTCTCTCTCTCTCTCTCTCTCTCTCTCTCTCTCTATATATATATATATATATTCATTTTTTGGCCGCCTGCGTTTGAGTGTGAGGTTGAGAAAGCAGGCGAGAGGGAACGGATTATCGAGCGGAAACCTCTGCAGACCCCTCAAGTTCCAAAAAATAATAATACAAATAAAATCTGTCAGCTGGGGATTTGGAGCCAAGCGTTGATTTTGCGCCTTGTTTTTGCAAAGCGTGGGCTGAACGGCTCCATCGTCCCCAATCACTGGCACAAAAAGCCTGGTGCTGATCTGTATACCACAATGGATTGTAGAACCCATCTGGCCAGCAACCGAAAGGTTACCAGGCAAATAGGTTCTGCAATTCATCATGCGCAAAACTTAGTAAGTTATAAGATAGGTTCTGCAATCCATTTTGCACAAAGCTTATTAAGTCGTTTCCCATTGTTTCCTTTGCCTCCCTTCTGAGGCTATTTATTTATTTATCATGTCAGGAGCAAACCAAACAGTTGTATTGTATTTTAAAAAACAACAACACAAAGTTTGCAAACTTGGCATTCTAATGTCCTTTGACAATTAACTGGCCACTTGAAGTGCCTGTGGTGTTGCTATAAGAAGGTCCTCCATTGTGCATGTGGCAGGTTGCATTGTAGTAGGTGGTCGGTGGTTTGCTCTTCTCCACACTTGCACGTTGTGGATTACACTTTGTGGCCCCATTTCTTAAGGTTAGCTCTGCACCTCATGATGCCAGAGCGCAGCCTGTTCAGTGCCTTCCAAGTCACTCAGTCTTTTGTGTGCCTAGGAGGGAGTCTCTCATTTGGTATCAGCCATTGATTGAGGTTCTGGGTTGAGCCTGCCACTTTTGGACTCTTGCTTGCTGAGGTGTTCCAGGAAGTGTCTCTGTAGATCTTAGAAAACTATTTCATGATTTAAGTCAATGGTGTGCTGACTGATACCCAAACAGGGGGTGGGCCGGAGATGTCACTGCCTTGGTCCTTTCACTATTGGTTGCTACTTCCCGGTGGATGTCAGGTGGTGCAATACTGGCTAAACAGTGTAATCTCTCCAGTGGTGCAGTGCGCAGGCACCCCGTAATAATGCGGCATGTCTCATTAAGAGCCACATCTACTGTTCTAGCATGGTGATATGTGTTCCACACGGGGATACGTCTTCGTAGATGGCTGATTCTCTCACTCCAGAAACGACCAGAAGCGACTTGCAGCATGCAGCCTTCTAAGGCTGAGAGAGTATGACTCACCCAAAAGGATCCCAGGGCTGAAGAGGGATTCGAACCCAAGTCACCAGTGCTCAAACCTCTCCCAGTTAGTCCAGCATAAACCAGTTACCAAACCGTTCAGTGCTCAAACCACAACACTGGCTTTTATTATTTTGACTTCCATATAACCCGCCATTTATTTGTTATCTGGTGCCGGAGGAAAGTTCTGTGGAAACGGCAAGAAAGGTCAGTCAAAATTAAGGAACCTGGCTTTGGTGCCTTAGATGCATCATAAGAAGATAATGTGATAATCTTGGGGAAAGTGGAAGGCTGGAGAAGGAGAGATCAGTAGATTGAGTCCATGAGTTTGCAAGACCTGAGTAGATGCCTGAGTATTGCTGGTATCTGGACCTTTTGGAGGTCACACTACTTTGAAGTCTGTTTGATGTGTCAGTGCTGAAGAAAGGTGATAATTCTGGGTCTCTATGAGATTATAATTTAGGGATACTGTGAGTTTGCAAGGCCTGAGTGGTTGCTTTGAGTTTTCAAGACTTGAGTTGTGATCATTCCATTTGATGGGACTTGTTGCCCAACCATAACGATATGGGCTTTGTAGTGAAGTCCTTGGTCTGAGAGGTGTATAGTGTATCCCATCTCCAGGTGTGGTGGATATGATTTCCCAAAAAGATAATTCTGGGGAGAGTGGCAACCATGATTTTGCAAGACATGCATTGAGAACCGGAGCTTTTGGAGGCTTCTGTTAGTCACAGTAAGTCAATTGGATGGTCCTCTCGATTCAGCGTAAAGGCTGTGTGACCTTTTTTTTTTTGGCTTGAGAAATGCCCAACATATCCCATCTCCATGGGGATCTGGGCCCTGCAACCCAAAAAAGGAACTTTTCCAAGTTTTGGAGAAGCAACACTGGTTGCTCCCATTCTAGTGGGGCAATGTATCCGTGCCAGGTTTTGGGCTCCCTCCAATTTGCTGGATTTAATCAGGGCAAGAACTGGGGAACCCCTTTGAAGCCTTCTCTAAAATCTAGGGATTGATCTCCATAGGTTTTTGTGGAGTCCACTTTGATGACCCTGGCCTGATGCTATGGGATCCTGGGAGTTGTAGTTTGACACAGTCTCTAGCCTCCTCTGCCCAAGAGTCCCAAACTACAACCCCCAAGATCCCATAGGATTGAGTCAGGACAGTTAGAGAGAGGTATCAAACTGCCTTAACTCTAAAGTATAGATGCACCCTCAGAGTGGGAGTTTTGGGAGTTGTAGTTTGCTCCCTTCCCTGCCTTGTTTGGTGCCGTATTTCCTCTTAAATCTTACACTTGCCTGTTCACTCGTGAGCCCACAATGGGGACGTGATGTTTCTCCTTTTCGAGGCACATCGGAGGGTATAAATAGTGAATGGTGCGGATGTCCTTAGTTTACCCTGGAGAGCGACCATGAAACATGCCTCCTCCGTCGCAAGGCACAGGAGGAAACAAAAGTATATGTGTGTTTGGTGAAGGGGAGCATGCAAAATTAGCTTTTTAAAGGTTTGACAACTCCTACTAAAAATACCTAGGAGGGGATTCTGGAAGTTGTAGTTCCAAGGCCTCCCTGCTCTGGTTGATATGTAGATTGCATCCTAGTGAGATTGAGTCAATGTGGGAAGTTTGCAGGTCGCTCATTCTTGGAGTCTTAATAAGTCAAAATAAAACCTTTGGATTCTTGCAATGGCTGGACTAGATGGCCTCTGGGTGGCCCTTCCAACTTGGAGATTTTGTATTAGGCAGCTCTCTCAAGATGCCCATCATCCACACAGTGATAATTTGGGACAAGAACTGGGAAGAACACTTTCCATTGGGGATCTGCATCTTTGGATTCTTGCCCTGATCATGAGGTTGGACTAGATGACCTTTGGGGGACCCTTCTAACTATGTAGTATTAGAGAGTGAATAGTCCATCATCTACTCAGCTAGTATTTTGGGGGTTTTGGTCATATTTTATTTATTTTCAGAAAGAAAGAAACAAAATGAAAACTTACATAAGATACAAAGACGAAAAGGCACACACAAACCAAGCAAAAGTAACATAATCCAATTAAACAATAAATACAAAGACACTACTTCTCTCCCTCGCTTTAAGGGAGAGGTTCGTATGAAGTCTTCTTGTGTTCCATTTGGTGAAAAAAGAAACTTAAATACCCAATGCTTCTTTGTGTTTACAGAGGCGACATATTCCTTTAAATATTTCCTTACTTTCTCCCACTCTTTCAGCAGCTTCTTTGGAGAGCTCCTCTTTATTATTCTAGTTCATTTGTCCATTTCCATGGCTTCCCTTAATTTCAGTTGCCAATCATAGATGGAAAATTCTTCAGTTATTTTCCCCTTTTTTTTGCCAATACTATCAACTAGTATTTTGGACAGTATTTGGGACTAAAACTTTCTTTTGCGGGCCTTTAGCTTTGGATTTTTGCAATGATAGGGGGTGGGACTAGATGACCCTTGGGGGACCCTTCCAATTATGTACTATTATAGAACAAATTGCCCATTGTCTACTCAACTTGTATTTTGGACTAGAATTGGAGCTAACACTTTCCATTGGAGGCCTACACCTTTGGACTCTTGACCTGACCAAGGGGTTGAACTAGATGACAGGGTTGGACTAGATGACCTTTGGGGGACCCTAGCAACTATGTAGTATTATAGAGTGGCCCATCATCCAACTTGTATTTTGGACTAGAATTGGAGCTAACACTTTCCATTGGGGGCCTTACTTACTTACTTACTTACTTCGGCGATCCCTCGTTGTCTGAGGATGATGGTCCTCCAAGGTCAGTGTTCTGTTGGTGGGTCCATAGGTGACTGTGGGTCAAACCTGTGGACCAAACCATAGGTGACTGTGGGCCAATTCTTGATCTGCATCTTCTCCCACAGTGAGGGCATTGGTTTCCAGGTGGAAGGCAGTCCTGGTCGGTGTTGGCTTGACGCACCTTCCTCTTGGCACATTTCTCTCTTTCGCCCTCCATGTGTGTCTCTTCAAACTCCACAGCACTGCTGGTCACAGCTGACCTCCAGCTGGAGTGCTCAAGGGCCAGGGCTTCCCAGTTCTCAGTGTCTATGCCAGAGTTTTTAAGGTTGGCTTTGAGCCCATCTTTAAATCTATTTTCCTGTCCACCAACGTTGTGTTTTCCATTCTTGAGTTCAGAGTAGAGCAACTGCTTTGGGAGACAGTGGTCGGGCATCCGGACAACATGGCCGGTCCAGCGGAGTTGATGGCAGAGGACCATCGCTTCAATGCTGGTGGTCTTTGCTTCTTCTAGCACTCAGACATTTGTCCGCTTGTCTTACCAAGAGATTGGGGGCCTACACCTTTGGACTCTTGCCCTGACCAAGGGGTTGAACTAGATGACAGGGTTGGACTAGATGATCTTTGGGGGACCCTATGTAGTATTATAGAGTGCCCCATCATCCAACTTGTATTTTGGACTGGAATTAGAGCTAACACTTTCCATTGGGGGCCAACACCTTTGGACTCTTGCTCTGATCAAGGGGTTGAACTGAATGACCTTTGGGAGACCCTTCCAACTATGTAGTATTATATAGAGACTGGCTCATCATCCAACTTGTATTTTGGACTGGAATTGGAGCTAACACTTTCCATTGGGGACCGACACTTTTGGACTCTTGCCCTGATCAAGGGGTTGAACTAGATGATGGGGTTGGACTAGATGACCTTTGGGAGACCCTTCCAACTATGTAATATCATTGAGCAAATGGCTCACCATGCGTGCACCTAGCATTTTGGACAGGAGCTGAGCTTTCCACTGGGAACCTGTAGCTTTGAATTGCCTTGATTGGGGGATAGATGAGATGTCCTTTGGACGGCCCTTCTAACTTTGTGTTTCTATAGTAGGGGGCAGTTTCCAGAGTCCCATCATCCACCCAGGTAGCGTCTTGAACCAAAGCTGGGCTGAACACTTTCCCTTGGAGGCCCTATCACTTTGGAATATTGTCCGGATTGGGTGGGTGGGCTAGATGACCTTTGGAGGATTCCTTCCAAATATATTATAGGATGAACCTTCTACAATTCACGCGTTGAGTGTTTGGGATGAAAATTTTTCTTGCCTTGCCTCCTCTCTCTCTCAAAATAAAATGAAATGAATGCGGAGATGTTTTCATTTCTGTGGAAACGCCAGCGATTACCTCTCCTGCCAGCATCTGCTCCTCGCAATGAGCATATGTCCGCGCATTTGATGCAAATGTACGGGAGAGGGTTTTGAAACCCCTCGCTACAATTTCCCCAATTTGCACCAAAACAAAAGTAAAAAAAATGAACATATGCAGGGGATTGTGTGAATGGTAGATATTATATATATAAATATATGGGATTTTCATGCAAAATGCAGCCTTGCTTCTCTCCAAAAGCTGGTGGCATCTTCCTTTTTCCATTGCCAGTTTTGCAATTTTGCTTTGGGCTCTTGGCCTTTCCAGATTTCCACATTTTGGGCCAAGGCTTTGGGACATCGCTCTCTCCAAAACGACATTTCCATCTCTGGAAAAAAAAAGGGGTGGGGAGGAAAGAAGAAACATTGAGGGGGGATTTGTCTCTTCTTTTCCGCCTTCAGGAATTGGGGAGAGGAGGGGAAAAGGGACTCTGAAGGCTCATAAATAGAACAGTTTGTTCTTGCAGAGGCTTTTGTTAGCTCTGGGGAAAGGCGCAGGAGGTGGAAAGAGTGGCAATGGAGGTGGGAAGGGGATGATGATGAGCTTCTCTAGAAAATCATCGACTTCGAAGGGATCCTCCAAAGGTCATCTAGGCCAAACCCTCTCAGGATATGCCAGGATAGTATTAGCAGACAGCAGAATATCTCAGCCCCTTTTACTTTTAGTGTGATCAAAAACTCAAAAAATACACACGAGTCTGTTGCTTTAAGTAGAAAAGAAAATATAGTTCAATATAGTTCAGTAGCACAAAGCCAAACAGAAGAGTTGCTCTCACCAATGTATAACAAACAATATCTCTGATGAGTCTTCTTATTTAAATGACTACATGAAAAAACCTAGCAAATATTTCAGTCTCTGTACTTTGTCATCCGTAAAATGTCCTTATCTTGCCATAAATAAGCAGTCTTCCTTGGCACTCCAAACGGACTCAATCTTCAGCTTCAGGATGCTGCATAACCGCTCCCAGCAACAGCCAAGTGCTTGGTTCTTGTGGGTTTTTTCGGGCTATTTCAGTCTCTGTACTTTGTCATCCATAAAATATCCTTATCTTGCCATAAATAAGCAGTCTTCCTTGGCATTCCAAACGGACTCAGTCTTCAGCTTCAGGATGCTGCGTAACCGCTCCCAGCAACAGCCAAGTGCTTGGTTCTTGTGGGTTTTTTCGGGCTATAGGGCCATGTTCTAGAGGCATTTCTCCTGATGTTTCGCCTGTAACTATGGCAAGCCTCACTACCTCTGAGGATGCTTGCCATAGATGCAGGCGAAACGTCAGGAGAAATGCCTCTAGAACATGGCCCTATAGCCCGAAAAACCCCACAAGAACCTAGTGATTCCAGCCATGAAAGCCTTCGACAATACAGCCAAGTGCTTCTTCAGGTCTAACGGGCCATCAAGCTAAGCCAAATGCAAAGCTCAAAGCTCACAAACCTAGTGCCTTGTTATATGCAGAAGCAGATAACATACCCAACTAACTTGTAGCAGCTGATCCTCCCTGTTACTTAGAAAAGGCCTATTGTAAACCTCTAGTAGCAACAAACTCTCTTTCATGACTCCGCATGGATCCGCAGATGCAAAACCTTGCTGAACGACACTTCCATCATTCTGTAGAGGGGACTTTGCAAGAAAAGCCCAATCCCAAACCCTGGAATCTACTCCTACAAAGGCTCTGTTGCATATCCAATGCATTGCAGAAAGTATGAGGCCAAAGGTCTTGCAAACTTGAGCCAAGTTGAATCATTTGATTACAAAATATCAGAGCATTAATGTGCATGGGAATCCATCTTCGGTTTCCAAGGAAAAAGAACCAGCTGAGTCAAGGCTTTAAAAAAAAAGGAAGAGGACTCAAAGACCATCCAGTCTAACCCCATTTTGCTATTCAGAATCACACAATCAAAGCAGCCTCAACAGATGGCCATCCAGTCTCCACCTAGGAGTTGTAGCAGTAATAATAATACTGATAATTATAATAATACAACCATAGAATCCTAGAGTTGGAAAATACACCTGGGGGCCATCCAGTCCCAACCCTATTTTGCCAGGCAGGAAGACACAGTCAAAGTCCTCCTGACAGATGGCCATTCAACCTCTGCTTCATAATTGCAATAATTGCAATAATTGCAATAATAGTAATATTTATAGTACTAATAGAACCATAGGATCCTAGAGTTGGAATAGGAAGACCCAATCAAAACCTTCCCCACAGATGGCCACCCAGTCTCAGCCTAGTAGTAGTAGTAGTAGTAGTAGTAATAGAACCATAGCATTCTAGTGTTGGAAAATACCCCTGAGGGCTGTCTAGTCCAACCCCATTTTTCCAGGCAGAAAGACACAGTAAAAGCCATCCTGACAGATAGTCATCCAGCCTCAGCTTAATAATAATAATAATAATAATAATAATAATAATAATAATAGTATACGATAAAATCCTAGAGATGGAAGAGAGCCCAGTTGATTTCTGGGCTCTCTTACTGATTCCTCCTCAATGAGACAGCCTTCCAAATATTGAAATGTGGCTCTTGGGTTCATTCGCAGCCTCCTCTTCTCCAAGCTAAACATCCCCAGTTCCCTAAACTGTTCCTCAGATGGATTCATAGTTTCCAGACTTTAGGTCGTTGTGGTCACCTTCCATCGTCTCCATCTCCTTCTTCAATTTTGTTGCCCAGAACTGGACCTAGGGTAATTATTCCCAGTGAAGTCTGGCCAAAGCAGAATAGAGTGGGATTATGGCTTTTCTCAGTCTAGACACTTCCCTCCTATTGATGCAGCCTAGAATTGCATTGGTCTTTTTAGCTGCTGCATCACAATCTTGGCTCATGTTCAGCATGAGGTGGACTCAGACTCCCAGATCCTTGTCTCATATCATCCATGCAAATGATTTGAGAGCATCAACAGATTGCCAAACCTGTGGAAATGCACTTGTAGAGGATAGTAGTAGCTGCTACTTTGCAATTATGGTTCCTGGCTCAATTCCTAAGAAGCCTGTGTTGCTCAGCAGCCAGAACCAGCTCCTTCTCTCTTTCATGTTCCCTCTCTCTTCCCTTCCCTTTTCTTTTGTTCGTTCGTTCGTTCGTTCCTACATGCTTTCATCCATCATAATTTCATTATCTCAATGGGGCTGCTCATGGAGACAAGGGCATTTAGCTGAAGGGACGGTGGCTTTGTTCCCGAGTCAGACTCCGAAAGGAACAATGGGGGCCCCTTGCAAGCAGGGACCACCAAAGGTCATCCAGTCTAACCCCCTTCAGCCAGACAGGAAGACACAGTCAAAGCTCTCCCAACAGACAGCCTCAGCTCAAACGCCTCCACAAGGAGATTCTATTGGACTCCTAGGCAGTCTTTACATCACTAGAGTTGGAAGGGACCTCCAAAGGGCATCTAGTCCAGGCAGGAAGGCACGGGCAAAGCACCCCTGGCCTCCATTTAAAAACATCCAGAGAAGTTTAATCCCTACAGAAGTGGGCTGTCGGTTTATTTATTTATCGTGTCATCCACAACCAGAACATTGTATTACATTTCTAACAGAACAAAACAAACAAACAGATAAAAAAACAAACAAACACAAATTTTGCAAACTTGGTAACTGATTAAATGTCCTTTGACCAGTATCTGGCCACTTGGAGTGCCTCTGGTGTTGCCGCAAGAAGGTCCTCCATCGTGCATGTGGCAGGACTCAGGGTGCATTGCAGCAGGTGGTCAGTGGTTTGCTCTTCTCCACACTCGCATGTTGTGGATTCAACTTTGTAGCCCCATTTCTTAAGATTGGTTCTGCATCTCATGGTGCCAGAGCGCAGTCTGTTCAGCTCCTTCCAAATCACCCAGTCTTCTGTGTGCCCAGGGGGAAGTCTCTCATCTGGTATCACCCACGGATTGAGGTGCTGGGTTTGAGCCTGCCACTTTTGAACTCTCGCTTGCTGAGGTGTTCCAGCGAGTGTCTCTGTAGATCTAAGAAAACTATTTCTTGATTTAAGTCGTTGACGTGCTGGCTGATACCCAAACAAGGGATGAGCTAGAGATGTCACTGCCTTGGTCCTTTCACTATTGGCTGCAACTTCCTGGCGGATGTCAGGTGGTGCAATACCGGCTAAGCAGTGTAATTTCTCCAGTGTTGTAGGGCGCAGACACCCTGTGATAATGCGGCATATCTCATTAAGAGCCACATCTACTGTTTTAGCGTGGTGAGATGTGTTCCACACTGGGCATGCATACTCAGCAGCAGAGTAGCATAGCGCAAGGGCAGATGTCTTCACTGTATCTGGTTGTGATCCCCAGGTTGTGCCAGTCAGTGTCGGTGTGGTTCAAGCTTAGCTACTTATAACATTTATAATTTGCAGATTTTGTAGATTGACTTGCAGTCATTACCACTAAAATGGATACATTTCTAATTAAGAAAAGAAAATCTGCAGACATTGAATGTCTGTGAGGAAAATGTACAGGAATCAATTGTAGGACATCCGAAGGGTGAAGGAAAAATATTACAGGAAATATTATATAAAACTTATATCTATTATGTATTATATATATATCATAGGAAACTCTTATAAGGGGTTGGTTTAACCTCCAGGAGACCCTGGTGGTGCAGTGGGTTAAACCGCTGAGATGCTCAGCTTGTTGACTGAAAGGTCTCAGGTTCGAATCCGGGGAGTGGCGTGAGCTTCCGCTGTCAGCCCCAGCTTCTGCCAACCTAGCAGTTCGAAAACATGCAAATGTGAGTAGATCAATAGGTATCACTCTGGCGGGAAGGTAAGGGTGCTCCATGCAGTCATGCCGGCCACATGACTTTGGAGGTGTCTATGGACAATGCCGGCTTCTTTGGCTTAGAAATGGAGATGAGCACCAAACCCCAGAGTCAGACACGACTGGAGTTAATGTCAGGGGAAAACCTTTACCTTAACCTCCAGTAAAAATGAATGATCATGTTGCAAAAGGCTGGGTGTCCCCAAAGCTTTAAAGGAACTGTCCAAAGTGCTGAACCTGGCTGGGAATGGGATTCAGGTCTTTGTGGAGCTTTAAACCAGGGATGCATTGAATCAGTGCGGTCTGACCCCTCTTTTGCTGCCATGACTCAATGTGATGGGATCCCGGGAGTTGTAGTTTGGCCCTTTTTGGCAGAGAGAAGTCTCATAAAGACCTTGGGAGACTGCAACTCTCAGGATCCTATAACAGGAATTGGTGTCGGATCCATCCTACAATGGAGATGCGTTCTAGGGATTGCGGCTGCTGGCATTGGGATGGATGGGATGCTAAGGGACTGATGCAGGCTGCATCTACACTGCAACTTGACACCGCTTTAATTCCACAATTGCTCAATGCGAAGGGATTCTGGGAATTGTCGTTGTTGACACCTCTTTAATTCCACAATTGGTCAATGTGAAGAGATCCTGGGAGTTGTTTGGTGAGGACCCGGCATTCTTGGGAAGGGGGGAGACCTTGCAAAACTACAGCTCCCGGGATCCCATTTCATAGAACCATGGTGGTTTAAACAGTGTGAAACTGCATTTGTTTTACAGTGTAGACACAGATTTAGTCTCCAAAGAGGGGCAAGGAATAGGAAAGAAAGCCATCTTGGCTGCCAGTCCAAGCTGAGAACCCTGATGGTGCAAATGTGCCAGAGCAAATAATAATAATAATAATAATAATAATAATAATAATAATAATAATAATAATTAATGCAACACAGTTCCTTGGCTCTTCCACCCACGGACCATGCATTCTTGTGGAGGCGGGGGATTCTGGGAGCTGTCATCCCAAAATAACTTTCCCCCAGCAGATCTTCAGCTAGAACAGATGAGCCGTCCGTCTGTGTGCGTGCGTACACTTTCTTTTTATATATAAAGAATGCATTGAAGATGAGTGTGCCGTCTTCACAAGAACCAGGCCCTCTGCCCTGCATCATGTTTCCCATGGAGCCGCACATGTTGGAGGGAGGAAGGGAGGGAGGGATGGAGGGGGGGGGGTTATTTAAAAGAGGATTATTTTAGGGCGTTTCTTTTGGCGTGTTTGGTTCTGTGGGGGCTTTTGCCTCCCAAACGCATGCTTTACTCATCCTTTTGTTCCTTCACCCCAAAACCGGATGCAGGATGAGCAATATTCTCCTTGATGTGGGCGGAATCCAAAAATTGGAAGGGGACCCCAAAGACCATCTAGTCCAACCCCCTTCTGCCATAAAGGAAGACACTCCAGATACCTCCTAACAGATGGCCGTCTATCCATAGAGATTTTTTTCGTGTCAGGAGCGACTTGAGAAATTGCAAGTTGCGTCTGGTGTGAGAGGATTGGCCGCCTGTAAAGGCATTGCACATGGGATGCCCGGATGTTTGATGTTTTACCATCCTTGTGGGAGGCAGCTCGCATGAGGAGCTGGAGCTGACAGAGGGAGCTCAACCCGCTCTCCCCAGATTCGAATGTCTGACCTGTCACTCAGCAGTCCTGCTGACACGAGGGTTTAACCCATTGCGCCACTGAGGGCAACCAATAACAATGATAGCATGTAAGGCCTCCACCCAGGGCCCATCCATGCTGACCATTCAATGCAGCTTAATTTGTTTTTCATGGAGCCCCCGGTGGTGCAGTGGATTAAAGCCCTGTGCCAGCAGGATTGAAGACCGATAGGTCGCAGGTTCGAATCCGGGGAGAGGCGGATGAGCTCCCTCTATCAGCTCCAGCTCCTCATGCGGGGACATGAGAGAAGCCTCCCACAAGGATGATAAAAACATCAAATCATCTGGGCGTCCCCTGGACAATGTCCTTGCAGACTGCCAATTCTCTCACAACAGGAGTGACTCCTGACAGGACAAAAAAATGTTTTTCATGTCAGGAGCGGCTTGAGAAACTGCAAGTTGCTTCTGTTGTGAAAGAATTGGCCATCTATAAGGACCTTTTCCAGGGGATGCCTGGATGTTTTGATGTTTTACCATCCTTGTGGAAGGCTTCTCTCATGTCCCTGCATGGGAAGCTGGAGCTGACAGAGGGAGCTCATCCATGCTCTCCCCGGATTCAAACCTTATACCTGTTGGTCTTCAGTCCTGCTGGCACAAGGGTTTAACCCATTGCACCAATCATAGAGATGACTGAGAGAGAGAATGATTCAGAGATATCTTTGATAGGTATAACATTGATTCCTAGAGTTGGAAGGGTCCCCAAAGGCCATCCAATCCAACCTCACTCTGCCAGTCAGGAGGGCACTATCCAAGCCCTCCCAACAGATGGTCATCCAGACATAGATGTTGAGATGAGAAGGTTGAGATGATAATGATTATCTGTGATAGGTAAATCGTTGAATCTTAGAGTTGGAAGGGATGCCAAAAGCCATCCAGTCCAACACCATTCTGCCATAAAGAAAGACACCATCCAATCCCTCCTGTCAGATAGCCATCCAGACTCTGCTTAGAATGTTGAAAGTAGCAACCTTCCATGCCTTCACTATTTGTGTGTGTGTGAGTGTGTGTATGTGTGTGTGTATGTATATGTGTGTGTGTGTGTGTGTGTGTATATATATATATATATATATATATATATATTTGCAAACCTGTATTGTATGTCTATATTGATTTGCCAGTGTGATTGACCTTTTTGGTGTGGGAGGGGCTACAGACATGTGATTGTACTGAGCATTTTTCGGACTCAAGACTCCATTTTGTTATCAGTATGATTTTGGACTTCGATGTTAGTAGTTTGCTTTAGATCTCCATGAAGGTGAATGCAATATGCTTTTGGACTTCAGTGGAAGCAAATGTCTTTTGGACTCATGCAGGGACCATTTACTATATGTTTGCTTTGAGAAGCAAGTGAGTACAGTTGTGCAGTTTGGACTTTCGTAAGATGTATACTTAAAGACTTTGGACAATGGACTACTGATTAAGAATGATGCCTTGTGTTCTCAACACTGAGAAATTACATCCTATCTATAAATGTGCCTGTATGCTAAAGTAATACAAGATGTTTGTGAGTAAAGAAGACTTTGTATTTTTTTGTTTCTGAGAACGTATTTTAAACTAAGAGGGTTCAAGAGAGAGTATATGTTTTCAGCAACAGCAATTTCAACTTCAAAGAAACATTTTTAAAACACTTCTAGCGAAGTATATGTTTTTGTGCAGTGGCATGTTTTTGTCCCTGGCAGTTCAAAGGCATGGTTTATTAGTTTAACAACTGAGTTACTTGTGTGCCATTACATGAATGATTGTGAACATCACTTTTTCAAAGGGTTGACTTCCAGCAAGGTCAGGCCTTTCCTTGACTAGCGGTTTTCAAAAGGTGGTCTCCAGATGTTCATGGAGATTCACATTTGCCAAAAGGTTATGGCATCAATAGCTTCAAGGCCATTTAATGCTAATCAAGGTGGCCAATTGCAACATTCACACTTGCCTCAAACAGACAAGAGTTCTTTCTCCCACCCTGGACATTATTCTATAGATATATAAACCTCACTTGCCTAGTTTCCAACAGACCGCGCAACCTCTGAGGATGCCTGGCATAGATGTGGGTGAAACGTCAGGAGAGAATGCTTCCAGAACATGGCCATACAGCCTGGAAAACTCATAGCAACCCAGAAGTTGGATGGCCATCTGTTGGGAGGGATTGGATTGTGCCTTGCATGCATAGAATAGGGTTGGACTGGATGGCCCATGTAGTCTCTTCCAACTGGAATGATTCTATATCATCATCATCATCATTATTATTCAGAGGAAGGCATTTGCAAAACCCGCTCTCTGAGTCTTCCTTGCCTAAGAAAACTAGAGAGTTCATGGGGTTCCCATCTGTCCACAAGTCACTTGAAGGCACAAAAAGACACATATTAGACCTGTTTATTATCAATCTCTACGGTTGATAATAAACCACTGAGGTGTTGAACTAGCTGACTGAAAGGTTGGCAGTTCGAATCCGGGGAGCAGGGTGAGCTCCTGCTGTCAGCCCCAGCTTCTGCCAACCTAGCAGTTCGAAAACATGCAAATGTGAGTAGATCAATAGGTACCGCTCCAGCAGGAAGGTAACAGTGGTTCGTGCAGTCATGCTGGCCACACGACCTTGGAGGTGTCTATGGACAACACCTGCTCTTCAGCTTAGAAATGGAGATGAGCACCAACCCCCAGAGTCAGACACGATGTCAGAGGAAAACATTTAATTTTCCTATTATCAGTCTATCAGAAATAACTATCAGATAAATAAAGATGGCAAGAAAAGGTGGAAAGGGCTCGCAAATTGGCTGTGATTCCTTTCCCAACCCTTTTTACATAACTTCAGGAGCTGAGTAATGGATTTCAGGGAAGATCCTCCAGGCTTGGCTTTCTTTTCTTCCCCCCTTCTATTTTTTTTTTGGTGACAGAGAAAGTGCAAGCATCAATCATGATTTGTTCTGGACCGAAAAAGGCAAGAGTCTTTTTTGGGATGAAAAGAGTGAAGAGAGAAAGAAGGAAAGAAGGAGGAGGAGGTTTTTGCAAAAAGCTGAGATAAGGCTTGGAAAGCAACTCTGAGGCTCACAACGGCCTCCCTAACCCTCTGCAGCAGGCATGGGCTAGCTTGGGCCCTCCAGGTGTTTTGGACTTCAACTCCCACAATTCCTGGCCTCAGGCCCCTTCCTTTCCCCTCTCAGCTGCTTAAGCAAACTTGCCCAACATAACAAATACTGATGGAGTTTTTGGGGGGGTTAACCCTGGCATGATGTGAGTTGTAGTTCACCCACAACCGTATGCATTTTGACTTTTTCAAATAACCCGGGCAACGCTGGGTACCCAAGCTAGCTATTAATAATTAATATATTGATAATTATTAATATTTTAATTAATTTTATAGAATCATAGAATCATAGAATCAAAGAGTTGGAAGAGACCTTGGAAGGGCCATCCAGTCCAACCCCATTCTGCCAAGAAGCAGGAATATTGCATTCAAATCACCCCTGACAGATGGCCATCCAGCCTCTGTTTAAAAGCTTCCAAAGAAGGATCCTCCACCACACTCCGGGGCAGAGAGTTCCACTGCTGAACAGCTCTCACAGTCAGGAAGTTCTTCCTCGTGTTCAGATGGAATCTCCTCTCTTGAAGTTTGTATTTATAATCTATATAAATAAAAATGTAATGTTCGTTTGTGGGATTAGCATAACTCAAAAACCACTGGACGAAATGACACCAAATCTGGACACAATACACCTATCAGGCTAATGAGTGACCATCGTGTTGTTGTTGTTGTTGTTGTTGTTGTTGTTATCACTCATAAAAATACTGAAAAACACAGCAGAAGGGACTTAAAAAACCAAAAAATTAAAATGTATTACAGTGCATGTGCAAAACCACATATTTATATGCAAACACAAATATATACGCATATACACAAATATATACACATACATATACACAAATATACACACACACAAGATACATATACACAGACTGGGCCACAGCAAGGCAGGGGACGGCTAGGATATAATATAATATAATATAATATAATATAATATAATATAATAATATAATAATAATATAAAATATAATAATAATATATTAATAATATATTAAATATATGTATTATATATGTATATTGGGTTGTTGTAGGTTTTTTTGGACTATATGGCCATGTTCTAGAGGCATTCTCTCCTGACATTTTGCCTGCATCTATGGCAAGCGTCCTCACCTCACTATCTCTGAGG
The DNA here is from genome assembly GCF_037176765.1 of Anolis sagrei. NCBI lineage: Eukaryota > Metazoa > Chordata > Lepidosauria > Squamata > Anolidae > Anolis > Anolis sagrei. The sequence continues at coordinate 13,368,960 of NC_090035.1, read as the reverse complement.
ATGCTTGCCATAGATGCAGGCGAAACATCAGGTGAGAATGCCTCTAGAACAGGCATGGGGAACCTTCGGCCCTCCAGGTGTGGTGGACTTCAACTCCCACAATTCCTTGAGGCTCGGCATTCGCCCCAAAGGCTTACCTTGGCCCAAGGAATTGTGGGAGTTGAAGTCCACCACACCTGGAGGGCCGAAGGTTCCTGACCCCTGCTCTAGAACATGGCCATATAGCCCGGAAAAACCTACCACAACCCAGTGATTCCAGCTATGAAAGCCTTCGACAATATAAACCGCTGAGCTGCTGAACTTGATGATTGAAAGGTCACAGGTCGTTAGCCCCAACTTCTCCCAACCAGGCAGTTCGAAAACATGCAAATGTGAGTAGATCAATAGGTCTACTCCAGTGGGAAGGGAACAGTGCTCCATACAGTCATGCTGGCCACATGACCTTGGAGGTGTCTATGGACCACGCCAGCTCATCGGCTTAGAGATGGAGATATGCACCAACCCACAGCGGGTGTTTTTGAATCTAGGAATCCTCAGAATAGGTTCTGCTGAAATAGAGCCTCTTGGTGGTCTCCCTTCCAAGTCTCAGCCAGGAACGGCCTGCACATTGAACTACTTTTGTATGCTGAACTACTTGTTACATGCTGAACTACTCTTTGCAGGAACTACTTTTGCACATTTAACTACTTTTGCACATTTAACAACTTGGTTGCATGAACTACTCTTTGAACACTGAGCTACTTGTTGCAGTTTAAACTACTCTGCTTGTTGGTCAGGATTTGGTACTTTAAGGGTATGTGCATTTTTGCCTTCAAATTGATGGTATTTTTGTAGGATTTTCCTAGGCCAAGTTTCCTCCGAAAAGGTGGCTTGGCCAGTCCCTTCTTCCTTGGTTGCCTCCCATCCAAGGCTGGCCCTGCTTTGAGTCCAAGGCCGAGACAATATTTGGGATGTTTAGGACTCTTTGTTTGCGCGTGTGCTTCCAAGCAGACTTATGGAGACATTCCATACACAAGGGAGTCTCAGAAATGGGATCTTTGCCAGCTCTTTCCTCTGAAACACAGCTTCCCTCCATGGCCTTCTTTGGGCGCCAATCAGGTTGCCCATTGCTTCCAAAGGGAATGGGAGGAATGGGTGGACTTTGAAGCCTGGCAAGGCCGAAGAGCTGGAATACCAAGCAGGAGAATGGCATTTTATTTTATTTTATTTGCAAAGCAGAACACAAACAAGGCCTGCCAGGCAGTTAGTGGGCGTCTCTCGGGGCCGTTCTGTGAGCGACAGGTCCGTTGGCAAAGCTTTGTTCCTCCTTGGCGCGCAGATCATGCCGCCGCGATGCCCAGGACAGGTGGGATGAATCCTTTCGGGGGAGATGAATGAGAAAGCAAATCTGTCAGGAGCAATGCTTTTGCCTTACTGCTAACATGCAAGGCAGCATCGAACAGCCCATGAGGCTTCACGCAGAGATAATAAAATATCTAGCATCTCTCTCTCTCTTTTAAAAAAAGGACTTTTTAAAATACTTTCTCAGTGTCCCAAAATTGGGACAGTTTCTTTCCCATTTTTTGCAGCTGCTTGTGAAATGTCCTGGTTTTTCTCCCTTTCTCCCTTTGCAGTCTGCTTACTTGTATTGTTGCAAAGTGCAAAAGTAGTTAAAGGTAAAAAAGGAGTTCATCATGCAAACAAGTAGTTCATTCAAAAAGCCATTCAATGTGAAAAAAGTAGATCAACATGCAGAGTGGTTTAAAGTGCAACAAGTAGTTCAATGTTCATAGAGTAATTCATGCAACCAAGTAGTTAAATGTGCAAAAGTAGCTGAATGTGCAAAAGTAGTTCATTCAAAGAGTAGTTCAGCATGCAAAAGTAGTTCAATGTGAAAAAGTACTTCAACATGCAGAGTAGTTTAAAGTGTAAAATGTATTTCAATGTGCAGAGTAGTTTAAAGTGAAAAAAGTAGTTAAATGTGCAAAAGTAGTTGAATGTGCAAAAGTAGTTCCTGCAAAGAGTAGTTCAGCATGTAACAAGTAGTTCAGCATGCAAAACTAGTTCAATGTGAAAAAGTACTTCACATGCAGAGTAGTTTAAAGTGCAAAAAGTATTTCAATGTGCAAAGAGTAGTTTAAAGTGAAAAAAGTAGTTACATGTGCAAAAGTAGTTAAATGTGCAAAAGTAGTTCCTGCAAAGAGTAGTTCAACATGTAACAAGTAGTTCAGCATGCAAAAGTAGTTCAATGTGAAAAAGTACTTCAACATGCAGAGTAGTTTAAAGTGTAAAAAGTAGTTCAATGTGCAAAGAATAGCTCATCATGCAACAAAGTAGTTCAGTGTTCAAACAGTTTAATGTGCAAAAAGTAGTTAAGTGTGCAAAAGTAGTTAAATGTGTAAAAAGTAGTTCAATGTGCAAAGAGTAGCTCATCATGCAACAAAGTAGTTCAGTGTTCAAACAGTTTAATGTGCAAAAAGTAGTTAAGTGTGCAAAAGTAGTTACATGTGTAAAAAGCAGTTAAGTGTGCAAAAAGTAGCTCAACATGAAAACCGTTTAATGTGCAGCAAGTACTTCAACATGCAGAGTAGTTTAAAGTTCAATATGTAAAGAGGAGTTCAACATGCAACAAAATCGTTCAATGTGCAAACAGTTTAATGTGCAAAAAGTAGTTAGATGTGCAAAAATAGTTAAACATGAAAACAGTAGTTTAATGTGCAGCAAGTAGTTCAACATGCGAGTAGTTCAATGTGCAAACTGTAGTTTAACATGCAAAAAAGTAGTTCAGTATGCAGAAGCAAATTGGTATGCAAACAGTCGTTCAGTGTGCAAAATCTAATTTAACATGCAAAAAGTAGTTTAACACACAGAAATTAATTTAACATGCAAAAAGTAGTTTAGCTTTAGTGTGAAAGCACTATAATTAAGACTCCAAAATGCATTTTCAAAAGCATGAAATGCAATTTCCAATTGATAGAGAATAGTTAAAATTACCTTTAAAACCTTCGATTCATTAGCATCCAGCTTATCCCAACCGAGGAGAAGCTCAATTGCAGAATAAATGCAGTTTGACACCACTTTAATTACCAATTCTTTGGAATCCTAGGATTTGTACTTTTATAAGGTATTTCCAAAGAGTGGAAACTGCAACTCCCCGGATCCCATTGCATTGAGTCCAGGAAGCTAAAGTGACGTCAAACTGCATTAATTCAATAGTGCAGAGGCACCTCGAGTCCAGTACTCCACGCTCTGTGTTTCTAATATTTAAAAAGCCATTTTGGGAGACATTTACCTTTGTAAAGCAAATAACACCAAAGTGCAAACAGTAGCAGATTAGAAATATAAAAGCGAAGGATATTTTTATTCCGCTGGGCAATTGCAAAAGGCTTGGAGTGAATGAATTCCTTCATTTCCCTCTCCACTTTGGCCCCAATGGTTTGAAAGAACAATAACAAGATGCCGCAAATCAATTGTGAAAGTGTTTGTTTTAATGTACGTATCCCTTGCTTTCGTGTGTACTTCGAATATTGCTGTGGGACCGGAAGCGAGAGCAAAATCCATTTCTCTAGGAATTCGGAGGGTTGGAAAGGGATCCCAAAGGGCATTTAGTCCAATCAGTTCTGGAGGACAAAACCATATAGCTGTGCATTTTAAAAGCAGGAGGCTTCCTAAATGAACACAAGAGAATGCCATGTCTTTTCGGGGAATGGCAGGCGATAAATAAAAGAGGAAGAAATGTCATGGATAACTATGATGTATGGTTTGAATGGAATTGTATGAATGCGGCCTAATTGGGCTGTGGCACAGCTAGTTAGTAGCCAGCTGCATTAAATCACTACTGACCGAGAGGACATGAGTTTGAAGCCAGCTCGGGTCGGAGTAAGCTTCTGACCATTAATAGTCTAGCTTGCTGTTGACCTATGCAGCCCGAAAGACAATTAGAATCATAGAATCAAAGAGTTGGAAGAGACCTCATAGGCCATCCAGTCCAACCCCCTGCCAAGAAGCAGGAATATTGCATTTAAATCACCCCTACAGATGGTCATCCAGCCTCTGTTTAAAAGCTTCCAAAGAAGGAGCCTCCACCACACTCCAGGGCAGAGAGTTCCACTGCTGAATGGCTCTCACAGTCAGGAAGTTCTTCCTCATGTTCAGATGGAAAACAAGCTTGCTCCCTCCTCCCTGTGGCTTCCTCTCACATATTTATACATGGCTATCATATCTCCTCACATCCTTCTCTTCTTCAGGCTAAACATGCCCAGCTCCTTAAGCTGTGCCTCATAGGGCTTGTTCTCAAGATCCTTGATCATTTTAGTCGCCCTCCTATGGACACATTCCAGCTTGTCAATATCTCTCTTGAATTGTGGTGCCCAGAATTGGACACAATATTCCAGGTGTGGTCTAACCAAAGCGGAATAGAGCATGGGGAGCATTACTTCCCTAGATCTAGACACTAGGCTCCTATTGATGCAGGCCAAAATCCCATTGGCTTTTTTTTGCCGCCACATCACATTGTTGGCTCGTGTTTTACTTGTTGTCCACGAGGACTCCAAGATCTTTTTCACACGTACTGCTCTCGAGACAGGCGTCCCCCATTCTGTATCTTTGCATTTCGTTTTTCCTGCCTCTATCAAGGTACTGCTTTATGCAGAGAGGCTGATTTAACTAATTTATGACACCATAAAACCTTCCAGCAGCATGCAGAAGAATGAGGAAGTACTTCATCAAAGGACTCAGGGTCACAAGTGGCAGCTCCCCCTGTGGCCGGAATTGAGCATACCCTCATGAAGCCAGAAAAGCTGAAATGTTAAATTGCCTCTTTGTCTGTCTATATATGTCGTATGTCTAAACGGCGTTGAATGTTTGCCATGTACAGAGGCGGCCCTAGGTAATTTTCAATGTTAAGCAAACAGTATTTTGGCACACCCCCCCCCCCCACCCAATCACTGATATATATTTTCTGTTTGTTGTGGGAATTCTGAGTGCCATATTTGGTTCCATTCCATCATTGGTGGAGTTCAGAATGCTCTTTGATTGTAGGTGAACTATACATCCCAGTAACTGCAACTTGCATATGTCAAGGTCTATTTTCCCCCAAGAGCGCCTCAAGAGCGCCCCTGGGCAAAATCAACTATACGGCAAATACTTACTTTGCGTAATGGGTTAAGCCGCCCCTGGCCATGTATATGCGCATTGTAATCTGCCCTGAGTCCCCTGTGGGGTGAGAAGGGTTTTCTTAGGCAGTGCCTTCATCCAAAATAAGCCCATGGGATGCATTGGTTTCCCATCCAGGTAACGTCCAGGCCTGACCCGGCTTAGATTCCAAGACCGGACGGGATCTGGTGCCTTTAGGTGCAAGAAGAGAGGGCTTCCTTGCACCTGAGCCTTATCACGAGCCTTTTCCAGCTTTTTCCTTGCTATGGCTTGGGACAGGGAAGGTAGAAATGGCCCTCGAAGCCACCGCCTCATGGGCCTGGGCCCCGGCCTTAATTCCCGGGGAGGAAGGAGCAGCCGAGGGAGAGCTTTGCAAGGTTTTGCTCAGCCAGGCTTGCTGCAAAGGGCAGCCTTGCGGAAGGGAAGAGGCCCCAGAGGCCGTGGAAGGCTGGAAAACGCTGGCTTTTTCTGAAAGGGATTGAGGCCTGTGCAAACCCTTCATGTGCCTGAATGCGTTTGCTTGGCCATCAATTGACCATTCATTCATCAATTCGCCTTTCAGATACATATCTTTATAATATAGTCTGCTCTCATTGGGATGCAGGGTGGCGCCTCCTTTATACAAAAGGGCCAAATGTAGGTATTTATTTATTGTGTCAGAAACAAATTGAGGGTACAGTTGTAATGTATTTAAAAACACAAACAAAGTTAAAAACTTGGCACAATACTAAATGTCCTTTGACCAGAAGCTGACCACTTGGAGTGCCTCTGGTGTTGCTGTACGAAGGTCCTCCATTGTGCATGTGACAGGGCTCAGGTTGCATTGTAGTAATTTGTCTGTGGTTTGCTCTTTTCCATACTCGCATGTCGTGGACTCCACTTTGTGGTCCCATTTATTAAGGTTGGCTCTGCATCTCGTGGTACCAGAGCGCAGTCTGTTCAATGCCTTCCAAGTCGCCCAGTCTTCTGTGTGTCCAGGAGGGAGTCTCTCATTTGGTATCAGCCATCAGTTGAGTTTCTGGGTTTTAACCTGCCACTTTTGGACTCCTGCTTGCTGAAGTGTTCCTGCGAGTATCTCTGTAGATCTTAGAAAGCTATTTCTTGATTCAATTCATTAGCATGCTGGCTGATTTCCAAACAGAGGATGAGTTGGAGATGTCACTGCTTTGGACCTTTCATTATTGGCTGCCACTTTCCAGCAGATGTTAGGTGGTGAAATATCAGCTAAACAGTATAATTTCTCCAGTGGTGTGGGGCATAGACATCCTGTGATAATGCTGCATATCTCATTAAGAGCCATATCCACTGTTTTAACGTGGTGCAATGTATTCCACACTGGGCATGCGTAGTAGTAGCAGAGTAGCAAAGCGCAAGGGCAGATGTCTTCACTGTGTCTGGTTGTGATCCCCAGGTTGTGCCGGTCAGCTTTCCTATATTATTTCTAACACCCACTTTTTGCTTGATAGTTCTTATAAGTCAGAGCCCAGTCCAGAGTTACTCCTAGGTATTTTAGCATGCTGCAATGCTACAGTGGGATTCCTTTCTAGGTAATCCTCAGAGCTTGAGATGCTTGTCTGTTCCTAAGACAAAAAGCACACATCTGCATTTTAGATGGATTAGGAATCAGCTGGTTTCCCCTGTAATAGGCAGTAAGAGCACCTAAAACTTTGGAGAGCTTCTGTTCAACCATTTCAAAGCTCCCTGCTTGAGTGGTGATGGCATGATCGTCAGCATAGATGAAACTCTCTGTCCCTTCTGGCAGTGGCTGACCATTTGTGTTAATGTTGAACACTGATGGAGCAAGCACGCTCCCCTGAGACAGGCCGTTCTTCTGTTTTCGCCTTCTGCTTCTCTGGCTTGGAACTCAACAAAAAAGCTCCTGTTTTGTAGCAGATTTTCTGTGAAGCAGCATGCAGATGTGGGTACAAATGTTCCATATTTTGTAAAGTAAAACATCCCTTTCCCCATTAAAAAAACTTTCATTTCCAAGAACCAAAGCTCTCCTAGTGAGTTCTTTGCCTTTTTAGGAAGGGATTTTTGGGAAAATATTTCACGCATTCAAGATGAAAAGCCACAAATTGTGCAAAAGAAACCCTTAATTAACTATGTTCTGATCAAAACCACTGTCGAAAAATAGTGTTTTCTCTCATACACTACCCGTATATTTTTCCCCACTGAACTACAGCTCCAGGATTCCATCACCATGAAAGTAGGGTCAAACTGCATTCATTCAATAGTGTAGATGCACCCTTTTAACTGCCACCTCTGAATGCTATGGAATCCTCTGAGTTGTAGTCTGTACTCTTGGGCAGAGAGGGTCTTGCAAAACTACATCGCCCAGGATTCTGTAACATGGAAAGTAGTGTCAAGTGGCATTCATTCTGCAGTGTAGATGCACCCTTTAACTGCCATGCCTCAATCTATGGAATCCTGGGAGTTGTAGTTTGTACTCTTGGAAGGCCTTCCAAAATGACATCTCCCAGGATCCCATAGCACTGAGCGATGGCAGTTCAAGTGGCAACAAACTGCATTAATTCAAAAGTGCAGATGCAGTTTGACATTACTTCCAGCTGGAAGTTGGGTTCAAAGCAGAGTGGAGGGTGAGTCCTGGGAGACTTTACAAGAAACAGCAACCAAAAAAGGCTTGCAAATGGCAAATCTCCAGTTGGAGATTTGCACCCAGGCCCTACCTGCACTGATTATTCAATGCAGCTTAATTTTTGTGTGTGTCAGGAGCGGCTTGAGAAACTGCACGTCGCTTCTGGTGTGAGAGAACTGGCTGTCTGCAAGGATGTTGCCCAGGGGACCCCTGGATGTTTTACCATCCTGTGGGAGGCTTCTTTCATGTCTCTGCGTGAGAAGCTGGAGCTGACAGATGGGAGCTCACCCCGCTCCCTGCCTCTGAACTGCTGACCTTTTGGTTAGCAGTTTTGCTGGCACAAGTGTGCCAAAGAAAGTCCTTGATGCGCATCTGTGCTGTTTAGTTTGCGTCATCCTCAATCCAGTCCCAGAATTTCCCATGTAACCGTCTGCACAGCGAAACCATCGTCTTCAGTACCGGTTTGAAATGATACTAAACGGTTGGTGAAGCTGTGGCCCCAAAAGTGGAGCATTTGCACTCCTTTCTCCCCCAAAAAGTGACGATTTGGGACCAGGCGTCCCGATGTGAACTGTGTGCCTCTCTGTGTCTCCCCTCCTCTTTTGGTGCCGAAATGCTTTTCTGGGCGGCTGCCTTTGCGTTCCGTCGCTCCTCTCTTCTTCGCATGTCTTAAAAGTAATTGTTCGGCCAGGCAGAGAATATATATTCTTCTTAAAATACATTCGGCGGAAGGCTCTTTCGCTGGCATTTCGGGGCCCATGCAGGACAGGGTGGTCTCCCTCGTAGGGGCGGCAGAGGGGCTCTCCCGCCTTCATTTGGGGGAATGGAGCGTGTCCCTTTGTCCCGGCCTTCTGCACTGGTGCGTTATTGGCCATCGGTGTGCAAGGCCTTATCTCTCCAGGCAGATGCAGGGAGAGCGGCCATTATTATTTACTGCTGAGGCTCAGAGTCCTATATATATATATATATATATATATATATATATGGGGAAAATTGCGCAGTCGGCTTGGTGCATTTGCTAGAGAATTGCATTGCATTAGGGATTGGCCAGAAATGTACCAAAAAGGAAGCAGCTTGTCACCACTTTAGCTGATATTGTGACTAAATACTGATCTCTAGTTGCTTCAGTTACTGCATATAGGTATTCTTAATTACTTCCTTCCTAAATACTGATCACCAATTACTTCCAAACTCCATTGACTACAATTAGTTATTGTTAATTAGTTTCTTTCCGGTCTGACATTGTAAATAGTTACTGATCACCCATTACTTCCAAACTCCTTTGACTAAAATTAGTTATTGTTAATTAGTTCCTTCCCGATCTGACATTGTAAGTAGTTACTGATCATCAATTACTTCCAAACTCCATTGACTACAAGTACTTATTGTTAATTAGTTCCTTCCGGGTATGACATTGTAAGTAGTTACTTAATCACCAATTACTTCCAAACTCCATTGACTACAATTAGTTATTGTTAATTAGTTCCTTTCCGGTCTGACATTGTAAGTAGTTACTGATCACCAATTACTTCCATCTCCATTGACTGTAACTAGTTATTGTTGATTAGTTCCTTCCCATCTGACATTGTAAGTAGTTACTGATCATCAATTACTTCCAAATTCCATTGACTACAAGTACTTATTGTTAATTAGTTCCTTCCTGGTATGGCATTGGAAGTAGTTACTTTATCACCAATTACTTCCAAACTCCAGTGGCTGCAATTAGTTGTTGTTAATTAGTTCCTTCCCGGTCTGACATTATAAGTAATTACTGTTCACCAATCACTTCCAAACTCCATTGACTACAATTATTATTAAGTTCCTTCCTGGTCTGACATTGTAAGTAGTTACTGATCACCAATTACTTTTAAACTCCATTGACTAAAATTTGTTGCTGTTAATTTTTTCCTTCCCGGTCTGACATTATAAGTAGTTACTGATCACCAATTACTTCCAAACTCAGTTGACTACAATTAGTTATTGTTAATTAGATACTTCCCAGTCTGCCATTGTAAGTAGTTACTGATCACCAATTACTTTCAAACTCAATTGACTACAATTAGTTATTGTTAATGAGTTCCTTCCCAGTCTGGTATTGCAACTAAATACTGATCAGCAGCTGCTTCGGTTATTGCAAGTAGTGATTGTTAATCCCTTCCTGGTTTTGTATAGCAATGAAATACTGATCACCAGTTACTCCAGTTGTGCAACTGTCTCCAATTACTTCCAAACCCCTGAGACTACAGTTAGTATTATTAATTAGTTCCTTTCCAGTCTGGTATTGGAACTAAAAACTGACCATTTGCTTCAGATACTGCAGTTAGATATTTCTAACTAATTTCTCCCCCTTCTAGTATTGTAACTAGTTAGTGATCACCAATTACTTCCAAACTCCAACAATTGCAACTTGATATTATTAATGAGTTCCTTCCCTTTCTAGTATTGTAACTAAAGTTTGGGAAATCCAAATTGACTAGCAATGCAGTTTGATACCACTTTCAATGCCATGGCTTTGTCCTTTGGAATAATGATCCTTGTAGTTTGACATGGTCTTTGGTTTTCTTTGTCAATGAGTGCAAACTGCAACTCCCAGGATACCATAGCAGTGGGGACAAACTGCATTAAGTCCACCGTGTGGACGCATTTGATGTCTGCAAGTGACATCCCTGATAATGCCATCCAGATGGATTACATTACACTATGTAAAAAAAATAATGAAATATTTCCTGTTCCTGGTTTGAAAGTGTTATTTCCTGTTTAATTGTGTGGTACTTACTTTGAAAGTAGTTCTACTCTAGAAACTTCGTTTTTGTGGCTGTGGTTAAGACTCGATGAGATATCCATAGATGCAGGCAAAACATCAGGAGAGAATGCTTCTGGAACATGGCCATACAGCCTGAAAAACTTACAGCAACCCATTGAAAAACTATCGCGAAATGTTTTGCAAGGTTTGGGTTGTTGTAGGTTTTTTCGGGCTATATGGCCATGGTATAGAGGCATTCTCTCCTGACGTTTCGCCTGCATCTATGGCAAGCATCCTCAGAGGTAGTGAGGTCTGTTGGAACTAGAAAAAAGGGTTTATATATCTGTGGAATGACCAGGGTGAGACAAAGGACTCTTGCCTGCTGGAGCTGGGTGTGAATGTTTCAACTGACCACCTTGATTAGCATATAATGGCCTGACAGTGCCTAGAGCAAACTTTTGTTGAGAGGTGATTAGAGGTCCTTGTTTGTTTCCTCTCTGTTGTGCTGTTGTAATTTTAGAGTTTTTTTTTAATACTGGTAGCCAGATTTTGTTCATTTTCATGGTTTCCTCCTTTCTGTTGAAATTGAAACATTCACACCTAGCTCCAGCAGACAAGAGTCCTTTGTCCCACCCTGGTCATCCCACAGATATATAAACCCTTTTTCCTAGTTCCAACAGACCTCACAACCTCTGAGGATGCTTGCCATAGATGCAGGCGAAACGTCAGGAGAGAATGCCTCTAGAACATGGCCATATAGCCCAAAAAAACCTAAAACAACCCAGTGATTCCGGCCATGAAAGCCTTCGGCAATACATTTTGCAAGGTTTGTTTGTTTTGCAGTTTAATAAACTTTTTATGATCAAACCAATTAGGAAATGACATTTATAACTCAGGAACAAAAATCGCGTTATTTTTGGGTTGGAGAGAAGGCCAATTTCTGCCTCTCTGTGCTTGAATTCCAAATTAATCGATTGCCTGCTGGCTGGTCTCTTTGGATCCAATGGAAGGGTGCCTTTGCAAGAGGCTCTCTCGCTCTCTCTCTCTGCCAGGCCTCCTGAACAATTTGATTTGGTTTCGCGGCTTTGAGCGACTTCCTTCCCCCATTTTGCTGCTCCTCCGAAGGCGTCCCGTTTCCATTAAGACCTCCATCTGTCTCTCGGCAGCTGTGACATTCTGTCAGCTCCCTGCTTTATTACTTTGAAATGACTTTTCGGATTGCCTGAACCCGCTTTGGCCATGCCTTTCTCGCCAGGAGATCAAATGTCTGTGTTGCGCTTAAGGATGGATTGCCCTACATATGAGAATCCTAGAGTTGGAAGGGACCCCCAAAGTCCATCCAGTCCAACCCATTCTGCCAGGCAGGAAGACACCATGAAAGCCTTCCTGACTGATGGTCCTCCAGCCTCTGCTGATTCTGTGCACGTGCTCCCTAAGCGGATGAGGGGGAAAAGGAAAGGGCCTGAGGCTGTTAGGAATGGTGGGAGTTGAAGACCTTTGTACTCTTGGAACTGGACACTCCAGTCAATCAAGGGATCATCTGCCTACCCGTGTTGTGGGAGTTGGAGTCCAAAACACCTTGAGGGCCCAAGTTTGATCATGCCTTTGTCCTCTTGGAACTGGACATGTCAGTTAATCAAGGGATCATCTGCATACCCGTGTTGTGGGAGTTGGAGTCCAAAACACTTGGAGGGCTCAAGTTGGCCCATGTCCTCTTGGAACCCAATACTTCAGTCAATCAAGGGATCATCTGTATACCCATGTTGTGGGAGTTGGAGTCTAAAACACCTTGAGGGCACAAGTTTGATCATGCCTTTGTCCTCTTGGAACTGGACATGTCAGTTAATCAAGGGATCATCTGCATACCCGTGTTGTGGGAGTTGGAGTCCAAAACACTTGGAGGGCTCAAGTTAACCTAGTCCTCTTGGAACCCAATACTTCAGTCAATCAAGGGATCATCTGTATACCCATGTTGTGGGAGTTGGAGTCCAAACACCTAGATTGCTAAAGTTGGCCCATGCCTTTGACCCTTTGGAACCCAATACTTCAGTCAATCAAGGAATCATCTGCATACCCATGTTGCGGGAGTTGGAGTCCAAACACCTTGAGGGCCAAAGTTGGCCCATGTCTATGTCCTCTTGGAACTGGACACATCTGTCAATCAAGGGATCATCTGCATACCCGTGTTGTGGTAGTTGGACTTCAAAACACTTGGAGGGCCAAAGTTGGCCCATGCCTTTGTCCTCTTGGAACTGGACACTTTAGTCAATCAAGGGATCATCTGCATACCCATATTGTGGGAGTTTGAGTCCAAAATACTTGGAGGGCCCAAGTTGGCCCATGCCTTTGTCCTCTTGGGACCCAATACTTCAGTCAATCAAGGGATCATCTGCATACCCGTGTTGTGGTAGTTGGACTTCAAAACACTTGGAGGGCCAAAGTTGGCCCATGCCTTTGTCCTCTTGGAACTGGACACTTTAGTCAATCAAGGGATCATCTGCATACCCATATTGTGGGAGTTTGAGTCCAAAACACTTGGAGGGCCCAAGTTGGCCCATGCCTTTGTCCTCTTGGGACCCAATACTTCAGTCAATCAAGGGATCATCTGCATACCCATGTTGCGGGAGTTGGAGTCCAAACACCTTGAGGGCCAAAGTTGGCTCATGACTTTGTCCTCTTGGAACTGGACACTTCAGTCAATCAAGGGATCATCTGCAAACCCATGAGACGAGGGGCCACCACCAAGAATGCCCTTTCTCTCCTCCCCCTAATTGCGCCTGAGACGGGGGAAGGAGCAAGAGAAGAGCCTCCCTGGAAGATCTTGGAGACCATGTGGGCTCATAGGAGAAGATACGGTCACAAAGATAGACAGTCCCTGAACCGTTTAAAGCTTTATAGGTGATAACCTGCACCTTGAATTGGGACCAGAAACTTATTGGCAGCCAGTGGAGCTGTTTAAACAGCTGGGTTGACCGCTCCCTGTAACTTGCACCAGTAAACAATCTGGCTGCCAACCTTTGCACCAGTTGTAGTTTCTGAACCATCTTCAAGAGCAGCCCCATGTAGAGTGAATTACAGTAGTCCAATCTTGAGGTAACTAAGGCATGGACCACCATGGTCAAGTCAGACTTCTCGAGGTATGGTCGCAGCCGTACTTAACTGTGTGAAGGCTCTCCCGGCCACCGCTGACACCTGAGCATCAAGCGTCAGCACACTTCTTCCTCTTCCCTTGAGAAAGAAGGCCAAAGTGATCAGACTGCTCCCTTGCAAATCTGCCATTCCATGGTACACTATCTCTCTCCTTCCCATGGAGCAGAGCATAGCGGGTGGACCAGACTCCTCAGGTCTGTCACACTTGAGAATTATTAAATTGAGTCTTTTATAGGAATATTCTGCTGATGTCGTCCCAAAGTTGTAAATGAATGATAGACATCTCCCATCCTGGCTCCGTCTCGGTTTCCTGGCCAGATGTTGATTCTTCTTTATTGGTGTTAGCCTTGTGTTGACTTCCTTATTAACATAAGGAATGTTGTAAACATTTCTTTAACTTGAAGGAACCATTGTCACAGTTCTTAGCACAGTTTACTTTTCAGTTCTTATTGGCAACTTTTAATTACAGTCCAGCAAGGAGGTAGTTAGTCATTGCAGGCCTTAATATTTTATTGGTGTTTCCAAAATTATTAACCCCATCCATACAACTCATTATTACCTACATATCATATTACTTTCATATTTATGATATTTTCAAGATATATTGACGAGGGAGTAGGCTTGTTTTCTGCTGCCCTGGAGACTAGGGCGTGGAACAATGGGTTCAAATTACAGGCAAGGAGATTCTACTTGAATATTAGGACAAACTTTCTGACTATGACTATCAGCATGTTCTGTGCCTCGGAGTCCACTGGAAGCTCCTTCCTCGGAGGCTTTTAAACAGAGGCTGAATGACCATCTGTCAAGGGTGCTTTGATTGTGCTCTTTCCTGCCTGGCAGTGGGTTGGACTAGATGGCTCATGTGGTTTTTTCTAACTCTTTGATTCTATAAAATAGGAAATGGACATCAATGTGTTATTTTTCTCTTTCTCTAAAACCCGAGAAGTGATTTGGGCAGCTGCAAAAGGCAATCTCTTCCGAGGCGCAGAGGATCTCATTCCGCTCTCCGTTCTTTTCAACTGCAATAATAATGTCACTTTGGAAAGCTTTCTGCATCTGCATTATGTAAACTCTTTTTAAAAAGGGTTTGCTTTCAAATAATATTTTTAAAGGCCAAATTGGAGCCTGGGAAGAAGGCATTTGGGGGGAATCGTCAAATACAGAGGGTCCTTTAGGGTCTGCAGGGCTGCCCCTAAACCTGGTGTTGCGTATCTGTTTATCATGATACAGATACCATTATTTGGTGGCTCCGGTTTCGGTGGGGCAGGGAAATCCAGTCCAGGGATTCCAAGAGCAGTCCAAGGTTTCTCCAAATGGATCCAAGGCCTTGGAAAGCCACTCAAAATACACAACACCTTGACAGCAGAACACAGGCCCGGGAAGGTGTGCATTTCTCCCCTTGTGGCATTGCCTTTGCAAGAGAAAAGAGACGCATACTTTGCTAGGGGCCTGGCCTTTGCCTCCTGTTTGCTATTTGTCTTTTTGCAACCTGCTGCTTTTGGAAAAGAGCAAACGGCTCCCCACACTTAACACTTTCCTCTAAGACAAAGCAAACAAGTCGGACCCCCGGCGTTGCGCTTCCTATGAGGCTCAGCGGCACACATCTTTTCCGGTTCGTGGCAGAAGCCTCCATTGCAAACAGCAGGGCGTTGTGCCAAAAGCAGAGGAATGACGCAGAGCCAGAAAGGTTTGGAAAGAGAAGTCACTGGCTTGGTTTCAGTCCTTTTTTTGGCCAGTAAGGCAGTGGTAAAGGTTTTCCCCTGACGTTAAGTCCAGTCGTGTCCGACTCAGGGGTGTGGTACTCATCTCCATTTCTAAGCCGAAGAGCCGGCATTGTCCGTAGACACCTCCAAGGTCATGTGGCCAGCATGACTGCATGGAGCGCCCTTACCTTCCCGCTGGAGTGGTACCTATTGATCTACTCGCATTTGCATGTTTTCAAACTGCTAGGTTGGCAGAAGCTGGGGCTGACAGTGGAAGCTCATGCTGCTCTCTGGATTTGAACCCACGACCTTTCGGTCAGCAAACTCAGCAGCTCAGCGGTTTAATCCACTGCGACAGTGTTGGGATCCAAATTTGGCTAGTATTGGGATCCAAAGTGCATGTAGAGTATCCAAAGTGGAAATGCACAGAAATACGAATGAAATCGTAGGATTTTAAGAGTTGGAAGGGGACCCCAAAGGCCATCCAGTCCAACCCCTTTCTGCCAGACAGAGAGATACCATCCCAGCCTTTCTCCTTCTTTCTTCTTCCTTCCCTCCTTCTCTCCTTTTCCTTCCACCCTCCCTCCTTCCACAATCACTGCATTCCTCTGGGTTTTCTCCTCCTTCTGTGCTCCACCTGACATCTCTTCCTTCATTCCCATTGAGATAAAAATGCTGCGGAGGAAGGCAAGGCTTCAGAAGGGAATGCGATCTGACACTTCGCCGGTAAACACCAGGCTGCATTCTCCCCAGGAAAAAAAACAAAAATAGAAAGCGCATTCATAAGTGCAAGAGAGAAGGCAGAGAAGCCACAACAAAAAAGGCATTGTGGGGTAAAAGTTGGCTGACAGTAAACTGCCAATGGCATTGTCTGTCCTAATTCTTCAATTGCAAACCCAAGGATATATCTACACAGTGGGATTAGTGCAGTTTTGCACCACTTTAACTGCCACGGCTCAATGCTATGGAATGCAATTGCAATAAGTAGCTATCGAAGTTAATTGGAATCCCAGACTGGGAAGGATCCAGGTAGTAAAGCTGGAGTTACTAGGTCACAGTAGTTAGTTACAACTAGGTTGCTGTGAGTTTTCTGGGCTGTATGGCCATGTTCCAGTAGCATTCTCTCCTGATGTTTGCCCACATCTATGGCAGGCATCCTCAGAGATTGTGAGGTCTGATGACACAACCTCTGAGGATGCCTGCCATAGACGTGGCTGAAACGTTAGGAGAGAATGCTACTGGAACATGGCCATACAGCCCAGAAAACATACAGCAACCCAAACAATATTACCCATTGTACAGGTATCCTCAGAAATTGTGAGGAAAAGGAAAGAACCACCATGTTAGACGACACAGAGAAGCCATTGAAATCCACCAGAAGTATGTGGCCAATTTCAACAGAAAGGAGGAAACCATGAAAATGAACAAAAACTGGCTACCAGTATTAAGAAACTCTAAAATCAGGAAAAAAGAGAGGAACACTCAGAAAACAGGGGGATTCCAGACAGGAAACAATCAGGGACAGCTAACACCTCCCAACAAAGGATTCTCCCTGGCGGAAAGCAGCCAGGCTTTGAAGCTTCAAGGCCATTCAGTGCTAATCAAGGTGGCCAATTGCAACTTGCCTCCAACAGACAAGAGTTCTTTCTCCCACCCTGGACATCATTCCACAAATATATAAACCTCATTTGCCTCATTTGCAACAGACTTCACAACCTCTGAGGGTGCCTGCCATAGATGTGGGCAAAATGTCAGGAGAGAATGCTTCTGAAACATAGCCATACAGCCTGGAAAACTCACAGCAATCCAATGATTTTAGCCATGAAAGCCTTCAACAACACAGTTGCAATGTCAGACTGGGGAGGACTTTAGTTATGGAATGATTGGCGATCAGTAATGAGTTACAATCCCAGACTGGGAAAGAAGTAGTTCACAAATCTAGTTCCAGCCCTGGAGTTGTTGCTTCACAATATTGCACCTTGGGGATTGAATGCAACACTTCTGAGGTTGCTCAGTTAGCTACTCCCCCCCCCCCCCCCGCCCTCCAGTGTGCCAGGGTTCGGCATCTCATTTGTGCCCATTGGCAACATTACTATTATTATTATTTGCATTGCTGGAAAGCGCCCGTTTTGTGGATATTAAAATATTTTTTGCAGTGCCTTTGCAGAAAGGCCATGCCATAGCCATCAGTGGCTACTAAACGCAATTGCTTTACACGACACTGCAGTGTCAGCATTTGGTTTCCCTGCGAAGGAGAGCCGGAGAGACATTGACTGGGAGCTGAGGCGGCGGAATCGCTTCCAATTAGGCCTGATTTGATGTTAATTAGCCCAGCGCTGCTTCGTAAGCTCTTTAGCACTTATTACAGGTGAGAGATGAAAGCGCCCAGGAAGCTTCTCTCTGAAGGAAGAAGGAAGGAAGGAAGGAACGAAGGAAAGACAAGCGGAGAGGAGAGGAGAATTCATTATTGCTGGTTGGGAAGGGATTTGGAGACTCGAGTGTGAATCCCTGCTCAACCAAGGAAACGCATTCAGTGGCCTTGGGCAAGAGTCACACTCTCTCAGCCTCACAGGAAGGCCCTTCTGAGCTAACTTTCTTGCCCATAGTAGTCCATGATGAGTTCTTTCTTTTCACACTCAAACCAAGTAGGTATAACAATTCGGCAATACATACAGATTGCTCATTTCTGGGGTCTTAATAAGTCAATATAAGAGCTTTGGATTCTTCCAGTGGCTGGACTAGATGACCTCTGGGAGTCCTTTCCAACTCAGAAATTCTGTATTAGGCGGCTCTCTCAAGATGCCCATCATCCATTCAGTTATCATTTGAGACAGCAATTGGGAATAATACTTTCTGTTAGGAACCTATAGCTTTGGATTCTTGTCCTGATCAAGGGGTTGGACTAGATGGCCTTTGGAGGACCCTTCCAACTCGGAAATTCTGTATTAGGTGGCTCTCTCAAGATGCCTATCAGCCATAAAGTTATCATTTGGGACAAGAACTGGGAGAACACTTTCCATTGGGGACCTGCATCTTTGGATTCTTGTCCTGATCAAGGGGTTGGACTAGATGACCTTCGGGGGACCCTTCCAACTTGGAGATTCTGTATTAGGTGGCTCTCTCAAGATGCTCATCTGCCATACAGTTATCATTTGGGACAAGAGCTGGGAAGAACGCTTTCCATTGGGGACTTGCATCTTTGGATTCTTTTCCTGATCAAGGGGTTGGACTAGATGACCTTTGTCCCTTCCAACTATGTAGTATTCTTGACCAAATAGCTCATAATTTACTCAACTATTATTTTGGTGGGTTTTTTTGTAATTTTTTATTGATTTTTAGAAAAAAGAAAATTAAACAAAAAGTAGAACACCCAAAGATACAAAAAGAAGAAAACACACACACAAAACAAGCAAATACAACACAATCCTATTCAGCGATACATACAAAGATACTACTTCCATCCCTCTCTTTGAGGAAGAGGTTCCTTCTTAGTCAGTGGTTCTCAACCTTCCTAATGCCGCGACCCCTTAATCCAGTTCCTCATGTTGTGGTGACCCCCAGCCATAAAATTATTTTCATTGCTACTTCAGAACTGCAATTTTGCTACTGTTATGAATTGCAATGTAAATATCGGATATGCATTCCTGATGCAATGGGTAATATTGTTTGGGTTGCTGTGAGTTTTCTGGGCTGTATGGCCATGTTCCAAAAGCATTATCTCCTGACCTTTCGCCCACGTCAGACGCCACAATCTCTGAGGATGCCTGCCATAGATGTGGGTGAAATGTCAGGAGAGAATGCTTCTGGAAAATGGCCAGACAGCCCAGAAAACTCACAGCAACCCAAACAATATTACCCATTGCACCAGGAATGCTACAAGAACAATGTAACACATTGCATAAGTAATGCTAGGGCAATGTTTCTCAACTTTCCAAATACCGCGACCCCTTAATACGGGGGACCCCCAAGTATAAGATTATTTTTGTTGCGACTTCATAACTGTCATTTTGCTACTGTTATGAATCATCATGTAAATATCTGATATGCAGAATGGGTTTTCCTTCACTGGATTAAATTTGGCACAAATACCCAATACGCCCATATTTGAATACTAGTGGGGTTGGAGGGACTGATTTTATCATTTGAGAGTTGTAGTTGCTGGGATTTATAGTTAACCTAAAATCAAAGAGCATTCTGAATTCCACCAATGAATTGGACTAAACTTGGTACACAGAACTCCCATAACCAACAGAAAATACTAGAAGGGTTTGGTGGGCATTGATCTTGAGTTTGGGAGTTGTAGTTCACCTACATCCAGAGAGCACTGTGGACTCAAACAATGATGGATCTGGACAAAACTTGGCATGAATACTCAGTATGCACAAATGTGAGCACTGGTGGAGTTTGGGGAAAATAGACCTTGACATTTGGGAGTTGTAGTTGCTGGGATTTATAGCTCACCCACAATCAAAGAGCATTCTGAACTCCACCAATGATGGAATTGAACCAAACTTGACACACAAAACTCCCATGACCAACAGAAAATACTGTGTTTTCTGATGGTCTTTGGTGACCCCTCTGACACCCCCTTGAGACCCCCGCCAGGGGTCCTGACCCCCAGGTTGAGAAACACTGTTTTAAGTCTTCTTGTGTTTCATTTGGTCAAAAGAGAAACTTAAATACCCAATATTTTCGTTTAGAGACAACTAATTCCTGAATTTCCCTACTTTCTCCCACTCTTTCCTCACCTGGTGAATTTGTCCATTTCCAGGGCTTCTCTTCATTTCAGTTTCCAGTACTATCCTTGCTAATGTTATCATATACAGGATGATCCTCTTTTTATGTTTATTGATTTATATATCATATAGTGAGAGCCCTCGGTGGCGCAGTGGGTTAAACCCCTGTGCTGGCAGGACTGAAGACTGACAGGTCGCAGGTTCGAATCCGGGGAGATGCGGATGAGCTCCCTCTGTCAGCTCCAGCTCCCCAAGTGGGGACATGAGAGAAGCCTCCCACAAAGATGATAAAAACATCAAAAATCATCCGGGCGTCCCCTGGGCAACGTCCTTGCAGACTGCCAATTCTCTCACACCAGAAGTGACTTGCAGTTTCTCAAGTCACTCCTGACATGACAAAAAAAAGTCATATATTGAGAAATAATGCTGTTAAGGAAAATCCTAGATGAAAAAAAAATTGCATAAGAGCCCAACAAATAAAAAAAAAAACGCTACTTGGGAGTCCAATGGAGTCTCCATTTTGGAGGCTGGGTGGGCATCTGTCGAGAGGGTTTGCATTGTGTATTCTTTTATTTCAGAAGGGGTTGGTCTGGATAAGCTTTAGGGGAGCCTTCCAACTCTAGTATAATATAGAGTGCCTTGGAATCCAATGGAGGTTTTGAAACGGAGTCTAGACCAAGCATGGGCAAACTTCAGCCC
Organism: Anolis sagrei; assembly: GCF_037176765.1. NCBI lineage: Eukaryota > Metazoa > Chordata > Lepidosauria > Squamata > Anolidae > Anolis > Anolis sagrei. The sequence goes on along the minus strand of NC_090035.1, from coordinate 13,348,197 downwards.
TCCAGGTGCATTGGACTTCAACTCCCATAATTCCTAATGGAATTGTGGGAGTTGAAGTCCAAAACACCTGGAGGGCTGAAATTTGCCCATGCCTGGTCTAGATGCCCATCTGTTAGGAGGGCTTGAATTGTGCATTCTATCTTGGCAGAAGGGGGTTGGACTAGATGTTCTTTGGGGATCCCTTCAATGATTCTATTAATCTATGACTCTCTTGGATGCAGCGTGAGGCTCTCCAAGGCCCTTTTACACCTTGGAAATACAACATTCAGCCTAAAATGTGGAACATATTCACTATCTCAGGCTCATGGCAACTCTAATCCCAAAAAACCCAGAATGCGGCATACTCTAATTCCAAGGGACGAACCGATTGGCCTAATTTTTTTCCCCAAAGCAAAGTGTGGCTGCTCTCTCTCTCTGTGCTGTGTATCAATGTCCATTTCCCCGACGGCAAGCAATTAATGAGAACTCGTGGAGTGGATTGGCCTCGCTCTCTGCTTTTGTGGGACAATATGGATCGGGAAGCAGGGGAGAGATCAATGTCCCTTCAGTAGCAGCAAAACTATTCCTAGTTACGTACATATACATATACATAAGGTAAAGTAAAGGTAAAGGTTTCCCCTTGACATTAAATCTAATCGTGTCTGACTCGAGGGGTGGTGCTCGTCTCAATTTCTAAGCCAAAGAGCTGGCGTTGTTCATAGATGCCTCCAAGGTCATGTGGCCGGCATGACTGCATGGAATGCTGTTACTTTCCAGCTAAAGCGGTACCTATTGATCTACTCACATTTGCATGTTTTCGAACTGCTAGGTTGGCAGAAGCTGGGGCTGACAGAGGGAGCTCACCCTGCTCCCCAGATTTGAATTACCAAACTTTCAATCAGCAAGTTCAACATCTCAATGATTTAACCCACTGTGCCACCAGGGGCTCCTAGAGATTGATAATAAGCAAGTCGAATATGTGTCTTTCTGTGCCTTCAAGTGAGTTGTGGACGGATGGGGCTCCCTAGTTTTCTTAAGCACGGAAGACTCAGAGAGAGGGTTTTGCAAATGCCTTCCTCTGAATAATAATAATAATAATAATAATAATAATAATAATAATGATAATAATAAAATAGAATCATTCCAGTTGTAAGAGACTACATGGGCCATCCAGTCCAACCCTATTCTATGCACGAAAAGCACAATCTAATCCTTCCCAATGGATGGCCAACCAAATTCTGGGTTGCTGTACCAGGGGCTCCATATATATATATGGAGTCCCTGGTGGTGCAGTAGGTTAAACCACTGAGCTGCACACACACACACACACACATCTACGCTCACACACACACACACCACTGAGCTTTCATACATATATCTACGCACACGCACATGCATATTACTTACTTACTTACTTAGGTAATCCTTCATTGTCCGAGTAGGATTGTCCTCCAAGATGGTTGTACTGGTGGTGGGTGCGTAGGTGACTTTGGACACTCCATTCTTGCCTCTTTAAATTCCAAATCCACTCCTGGAAGTGAAAAAGATCTTGGAGTCCTCGTGGACAACAAGTTAAACATGAGCCAATGATGTGATGCGGCGGCAAAAAAAGCCAATGGGATTTTGGCCTGCATCAATAGGAGCATAGTGTCTAGATCCAAGGAAGTCATGCTCCCCATGCTCTATTCCGCCTTGGTTAGACCACACCTGGAATATTGTGTCCAATTCTGGGCACCAAAATTCAAGAGAGATATTGACAAGCTGGAATGTGTTCAGAGGAGGGTGACTAAAATGATCAATAGTCTGGAGAACAAGCCCTATGAGGAGTGGCTTAAAGAGCTGTTTAGCCTGAAGAAGAGAAGGCTGAGAGGAGACATGATAGCCATGTAAAAATATGTGAAAAGAAGTCATAGGGAGGAGGGAGCGAGCTTGTTTTCTTCTGCCCTGGAGACTAGGACGCAATGGAACAATGGCTTCAAATTACAAGAAAGGAGATTCCATCTGAACATTAGGAAGAACTTAATGTTTATTGTTATTGCTTTAATTTTTTGTTTTGCTTTATGAGTTTTATTGTTGTATTTGTTATGCTGTGTTTTATTGAGGGCCTTGGCCTTTTGTAAGCTGCACCGAGTCCTTCGGGAGATGTTAGCGGGGTACAAATAATGTTAATAAATAAATAATAATACACTGGGAGAGCTGTTCAGCAGTGGTACTCTCTGCCCCAGAGTGTGGTAGAGGCTGCTTCTTTGGAAGCTTTTAAAAAGAGGCTGGATGGCCATCTGTCAGGGGTGCTTTGAATGCAATTTTCCTGCTTCTTGGCAGGGGGTTGAACTGGATGGCCCATGAGGTCTCTTCCAACTCTATGATTCTATGAAAATATTCATTATTCATTTATTATTATTATTATTATTATTATTATTATTGTCATTATCATTTACAGTATTTATATACCGCCTTTCTCACCCCTGGGGGAACTCAAAATGGTTTACACATAAATAATGGCAAGATTCAATGCCTTACGTTGGGCACCGATATGATGCCAATACAAACAATAACAATAGTAAAACTACAATTAAACATAAATTACAATTAAAACAACACATCAACAAGCATTAGAACAATATTCACAGCAAACATTCAATGCCAGGACAAGAATTGATTACATGTATGCATAATCATTAAAAACATTGGTCTCAATATTAAAATACACTGTATCTACCCTATTTATTATTTTATCATCCAGTCTCGATAAAATAGTAAAGAGTAGAGACATCAGACTGGCAACAAAGATCCATTGCCTAGTCAAAGCCATGGTCTTCCCTGTAGTCACCTACGGATGTGAGAGCTGGACCTTAGGGAAGGCTGAGCGAAGGAAGATTGATGCTTTTGAGCTGTGGTGTTGGAGGAAAGTGCTGAGAGTGCCTTGGACTGCGAGAAGATCCAACCAGTCCATCCTCCAGGAAATAAAGCCCGGCTGCTCATTGGAGGGAAAGATACTAGAGACAAAGTTGAAGTCCTTTGGCCACATCATGAGGAGACAGCAAAGCCTAGAGAAGACAACTACGCTGGGGAAAGTAGAAGGCAAAAGGAAGAGGGGCCGACCAAGGGCAAGATGGATGGATGGCATCCTTGAAGTGACTGGACCTTGAAGGAGCTGGGGGTGGTGACGGCCGACAGGGAGCTCTGGCGTGGACTGGTCCATGAGATCACGAAGAGTCGGAGATGACTGAACGAATGAACAACAACAACAACACCCTATTTAGAAATTGTGACATTAGTAAGGAGAGTGTTAGGACCAAGTGGAGTTAGAAACCTTTTTCTGCATGATCTTATCTATGGGTGTATTGTCTACATTGTAGAGTTAATGCAGTTTGATACCACTTGACCTGCCATGGCTCAATGCTTATGGAACCATAATCATATGTAGTTTTATAAGGCCTTTCACTGCCTCTGCCAAAGAGTGTCAAACTACAAATCCCATCACACAGAGCAATGGCAATGAAAGCTTTTAAGCAGAGGCTGGATGGCCATCTGTCAGGGGTGATTTGAATGCAACATTCCTGCTTCTTGGCAGGGGGTTGGACTGGATGGCCCATGAGGTCTCTTTCAACTCTTTGATTCTATGATTCTAAGTGGGTTCAAACGGCGTTCATGTGGCAATCTCGGCACACCTATTGCCACCTTGCCAATTGTGCCAAGGCCAAAAGGTTCTCATCTTTCTTCTGCTCATCTTCATTTGTTTCACTTTTCCTTAACTTTCCTTTCTGTAAGCCAAAGACTACGCGTCGGAACAATCCCAGAAGTCAAATTTCAATTTTTCTGAGCTGTCCTTCGTTCAGAATGTCGAGCTCACCTTTAAGTCGGATGTCATTTTTCGGGAAGGTTTGAACCGTTTGACGCTTTAAAGCAGTGGAAAGAAGCTTTCGATATAATCCTGCGAAAGGGCCGCCTGGTCCTGTTGAGCCTCCGACTGTGTCTCTGTTTGATCAGCAAAAGCGGACGATATAAGACCAGATTCTTCTTAGGATTAGGACGTGGCCCAGCTGGACGGCCAAAAGGAACGGGGGCGCCAAGGACTTGCCAACCTCTGCTTTTCCCAAGGTCTTGAATTATATCTTTAGGGTGTTTTAAGTTAGGGATAGGATTTAGAAAGAGAACTCAACAAGATCCCAAAAGGCCAAGTTATGCAGTTCAATGCTCTTGGTTCTTGAATGCAACGCAAGCAGTCCCAAAGGATGTTACCAACTGCATGAGGAATGCTGGAAGAACGATATAACCCTTTGCATCAGGAATGCTAGAAGAACTATGAGGGTTGAATGAAAAGTAATGCTTTCACCTTCATAACTCCTCAACAGATGGTACTGGTATGCGGCAGGTACTGGCTTGTTCAGTAGACTCTCCTCTACAGTTCCATTTTGGCGGGAAGCCTTAGCATTGAACGGTTGTGTTGTGAAATATGGAACCTTACCCAGTCGGTCAATGCAACTAAAGCAACGTACAGTCATTGAATTCTTGACCCCAAAGGAGAGTCATCAGAGAATGCAAGCTGTTTATGGTGATTGTGTTGATGTGAGTACTGTGCATCGTTGGGCAAGTAAGTTTAAAGATGTTGAGGTGACACCTTCTGCTGTCAAGAATTCAATGACTGCACGTTGCTTAAGTCGCATTGACTGACCGTCTGCACAGGGTTCCATACTTTGCACTTTAACAACACAACCATTCAATGCTAAGGCTTCCTGTCAAAATGGAACTGTAGAGGAGAGTCTACTGAACAAGCCAGTACCTGCTGCATACCAGTACTGCCATCTGTTGAGGAGTTATGAAGGTGGAGGCATTACTTTTTATTCAACCCTCGTATATAATCACTGCATAAGGAATGCTAGAACAATATTGCTGTGTTGTTGGCTTTCATGGCCAGAATCACGGGGTTGCTGTGAGTTTTCTGGGCTGTATGGCCATGCTCCAGAAGCATTCTCTTCTGATGTTTCACCCACATCTATGGCAGGCATCCTCAGAGGTTGTGAGGTCTGATGACACAACCTCTGAAGATGCCTGCCATAGATGTGGCCGAAACGTTAGAAGAGAATGCTACTGGAACATGGCCATACAGCCCAAAAAACATACAGCAACCCAAACAATATTACCCATTGCATCAGGAATGCAACAAGAACAATATAACACAGTGGTTCTCAACCTGGGGTCCCCAGATCTTTTTGGACTACAACTCCCAGAAATCTCAGCCAGTTTATCAGCTGTTAGGATTTCTGGGATTTGTAGGCCAAAAACATCTGGGAACCCCAGGTTGAGAACCACTGATATAACACATTGCATAAGTCATGCTAGAGCAGGGTTTTGAAGTTGTAGTTCACCTACATCCAGAGAGCACTGTGAACCCAAACAATAATGCATCTGGACCAAATTTGGCACAAATACTTAATATGCCCAAATGTGAACACTGGTGGAGTTTGGGGAAAATAGATCTTCATAATTGGGAATTGTAGTTGCTGGGATTTATAGTTCACCTACAATCAAAGAGCATTCTGAACCCCACCAATGATGGAATTGAATGAAACTTGGCACACAGAACTCTCATGACCAACAGAAAATAATGGAAGGGTTTGGTGGGCATTGACCTTGAGTATTGGAGTTGTAGTTCACCTACATCCAGAGAGCACCTTGGACTCAAACAATGATGCATCTGGACCAAACTTTGCATGTATACTTAATATGCCCAAACGTGAACACTGGTGGAGTTTGAGGAAAATAGATCTTGATAACTGGGAGTTGTAGTTGCTGGGATTTATAGTTCACCTACAATGAAAGAGCATTCTGAACCCCACCAATGATAGAATTGGGCCAAACTTCCCACACGGAACTCCCATGACCAACAGAAAATACTGAAAGGGTTTGGTGGGCATTGACCTTGAGTATTGGAGGTGTAGTTCACCTAAATCCAGAGAGCACTGTGGACTCAAACAATGATGTATCAGGACCAACCACAAAGAATCCCCATGACCAACTGAAAATACTGTGTTTCTGATGTTGTTTGGTGACCCCTCTGACACCCTCTCATGACCCCCCAGGGGCTCGACCCCCAGGTTGCGAAATGCTGTGCTAGAGAAACGATGTAACTCATTGCATCAGGAATGCTAGAAGAACAATATAACCCGCTGCATCAATGCTAAAAGGACAATATAATCCATTGTGTCAGGCGTGCTAGAAGAACAAAATAACCCACTGCAACAAGAATGCTAGAAGACCCTGCATTTTAGAGTATTTTACAGAGCTAGTTTCTAGACCTCCATCTTGTGGATTAGTGGGAGTTGTAGTTTGGTGCAGCGCTAGCGCTCTTTGCCAGCAAAGGCTAAAGGTGTTGCAGACCTACAACTCCCAGGATTCCATCACATTGAACCCTAGCAGTTCAAGTGGTGTCTAAATTCTACAACTAATGCGGGTGGATAGAGCCTCTGTTGTCAGGAGTAGTTTACCTCTTGGCAGCCCCGAGCTTGGGATTTCTCTGCCAATCCCTGGTTTGGAATTAAAATGAATCCTGAATGAAAATAGGATTGCGAACGCTGCGTCCCCTCGAAGCGCAACGTTCCTTGGGTGTTTTTTTCGGAGAGGAATTTTTGGCACAAGAACAAGGGGAGGGTTTCGGAGCCATTACATAACACCTTTCACCGGGGAAATCGGACGCAAAAGCGACTTAATTAATTCTGCCTGATGAGGTCAAGGAAGGGGGAGCCGTGGCTGGGTTTGTACAGCTCCAAATTAAAACAGGAAGGCTGCTTAGAGAGAGAAGAGCTTTGCAGAAGGTGTAAAATGTTGAATGGGCCTTGGAGATCAAGCTGCATCCGTTCTAGGAGCATAGTGTCTAGGTCCAGGGAAGTAATGCTACCCCTCTATTCTGCTCTGGTTAGACCACACCTGGAATATTGTGTCCAATTCTGGGCACCACAATTCAAGAGAGATATTGTCAAGCTGGAATGTGTCCAGAGGAGGGTGACTAAAATGATCAACGGTCTGGAGAACAAGCCCTATGAGGAGTGGCTTAAGGAGCTGGGCATGTTTAGCCTGAAGAAGAGAAGGCTGAGAGGAGATATGATAGCCATGTATAAATATGTGAGAGGAAGTCACAGGGAGGAGGGAGCAAGCTTGTTTTTTGCTTCCCTGGAGACTAGGACGCGGAACAATGGCTTCAAACTACAAGAGAGGAGATTCCATCTGAACACAAGGAAGAACTTCCTGACTGTGAGAGCCGTTCAGCAGTGGAACTCTCTGCCCCGGAGTGTGGTGCAGGCTCCTTCTTTGGAAGCTTTTAAACAGAGGCTGGATGGCCATCTGTCAGGAGTGATTTGAATGCAATATTCCTGCTTCTTGGCAGGGGGTTGGACTGGATGGCCCATGAGGTCTTTTCCAACTCTTTGATTCTATGATCCTATGATTCAATACAGTGTAGATGCACCCAAGGTTTCATTGTGGTCTGTCTAAGGGTGATTCTCCACTGCAGAATGATTGCAGTTTTGACCCTACGTTAGCTGATCTGGAATCCTGAGAGTTGTAGTTTTGCAGGGTCTTGGGCCTTCTCTGCCAAAGAGAGCAAACACTCCCAAGAATCAATAGCATTTATTCAACAGTGGCGGTTCAAGCAAACTGCATTAACCTCACAATATAGATGCTTCTTCAATACCTATGGCTATATCTGTTCTTTTGAATGAATGCCATTGGATATAATGTTAACTGCCATGGCTCAATGTTAAGGAATTGTGTGAGTTCTGGTTTTGCAATGCCTTGGGCCTTCTCTGCCAAAGACTGCAAACTATGAGTCCCAGGATTCAATAGCATTTATTTAACTATGCATTGCAGAATGAATGCAGTTTTGACCCTACTTTAGCTGCCGTGGAATCCTGTGAGTTGTAGTTTTGCAAGGTCTTGGGCCTTCTCAGCCAAAGAGGGCAAACTACGACTCCCAGGAGTCAATAGCATTCAGCTATGCCAAACTGCCTTAATCTTACAGTGTAGATGCCTGTTCAATACTTATGGATGTATCTGCTGTTAGGGAATCATGGGAGCTGTAGTTTTGCAAGGCCTTGGGATTTCTCTGCCAAAGAGAGCAAACTATGACTCCCAGGATTCAATAGCATTCATTTAACTATGGCAGTTCAAGTGGTGCCAAACTGCCACAATCTTACAGTGTAGATGCCTCTTCAATACCTATGGGTGTATCCGCTCTGTTGAATGAATGCCATTGGATATAATGCTAACTGCCATGGCTCAGTGCTAGGGAATCCTGGGAGTTGTAGTTTTGCAAGGTCTGAAGTCTTCTCTGCTAAAGAGTGCAAATTACAAAGCCCTGGATCTCATCACATTGAGCCATATCAGTGAATGTGGTGCCAAACTCCTTTCATGCACCCAGGGAAGGTCTTGTAAAACTACAGCTCTCAGGATTCCACACCATTTAGTCATTGGAGTCAAAGTGGGGTCAGACTTCATTCCTTCGGCAGCATCGATGCACCAAAAATCTTGCCCTTTCTGACTGGCTCTGGCCAAAGCAGTCGGCTGCTTGTGTGTGCCAGTTCTCCTGAACACCTTTTGCTAAGTGAGCAAAACATCCCAGAAATCGATCCCAGGCAATGAAGGAGGGTCCCTTGGGGTTGTTTGTTGCAAAGCCCATCCTTGCCCACAGATGCCGGCATTTAATGTTTGTCTCCAGCACATCCCTGAGGTTAATGTGAGCCAACAGTCTGGAATGGGAGGAATAAACCGTCGCACGCAGAGGCACCCACACCTGCCCAGCCAGCAAAACGCCAGGGCCAAGAGTCAGAACGGATCAGCTTTTCTGGGTGAGAAAGGAACAGGTCGGAAGGGCTTTGCCGGCCATCTCTGCGGAGCCAAGAGGTCAGCTGCCTCTGCTGCTTATTCCTCAAGAGCGACGAGGCAAGGATGGGATGCAGCCCTGGATTGTTGCAGAGGCACATCCTGCCCTCTCTTGTTGGCCACTGCAGCCTTAAAGGGGCTGCAAGTCTCGCGCTCTTTCCGCAGTGCCAAAACCAGGCATTCTTGGGGGGAATCTGCCTGGTTTCAGGTCATTGAATGCTGAAGTTGGAAGGGATCCCAAAGACCATCCAGTCTGACCCATTTTCTGCCAGGCAGGAAGATACCATCCAATCCCTCCCGACAGATGCCCCTCCAGCCATAGGTATGATTGAGAGCAATAATGATTGAGAGTTATCTATGATAAGTAGATCATTGAATCTTCAAGTTGGAAGGGACGCCAAAAGCCACCTAGACCAGCCCCCTTGTGCCAGACAGAAAGACAACATCTGGTGCCTCCTGGCAGATGGCACTCAATCCTCTGCTTAAAAACCTCCAGAGCTAGAGATTCCAAGGCAATGTACCCTTCCCATAAACGTATAGCAGAGTAACTTATTATCAGTAGCATGACCCAGCATCAGTAGTCAAAAGTGAGAAAAAGAACAAAAAACACACAGACCAATGTTAGAGCTTCCTTAGGAGGTTTTTCTTTGTAGTAAAATAATATGGTTGCACTATTTACAGAAACCTCCAGCAAAGGGTCACCGCCTTGATGTGGCGCTGGAGCTTGAGCACCTCAATGATGTCATGAGCGAAACCGTGAAGGGCCACCCAAGACGGGACGGTTGTGGCAGAGAGGTCAGACCAAGCGTGATCCCTGGGGAAGGCAACGGCAAACCACCCCAGTATCCTTGCCAAGAAAACTAAATGGACCAGTACAACCAGAGATATGTCGGTATGCCATTGGAAGATGGGACTCCCAGGTCGGAAGATGGCCAAAATGCTACTGGGGAGGAGCAGAGGATAAGTTCAACTAGCCCCAGATGTGATGACGCAGCTAGCTCAAAGCCGAAAGGAAGGCTAGCGGCCGACGGTACTGGAGGCGAACGACGAATCCGATGCTCTAAAGATCAACACACCATAGGAACCTGGAATGTAAGATCTATGAGCCAGGGCAAATTGGATGTTGTTATTGGTGAGATGTCAAGACTAAAGATAGACATTCTGGGGGTCAGCGAACTGAAATGGACTGGAATGGGCCACTTCACATCAGATGACCACCAGATCTACTACTGCGGACAAGAGGAACATAGAAGAAATGGAGTAGCCTTCATAATTAATAAGAAATTCGCTAAAGCAGTGCTTGGATACAACCCAAAAAATGACAGAATGATCTCAATTCGAGTGCAAGGAAAGCCTTTCAACATTACAGTGATCCAAATATACTCCCCAACCACAGCTGCTGAAGAAGCAGAAGTAGATCAGTTCTATGAGGATCTGCAGGACCTACTGGATAATACACCAAAAAGAGACATTATTTTCATTACAGGAGACTGGAATGCCAAGGTGGGAAGTCAAATGACAACTGGGATCACAGGCAAGCATGGTCTGGGAGAACAAAATGAAGCGGGACGCAGGCTGATAGAATTTTGCCAGTGTATAACGAATACTCTCTTCCAACAACCTAAAAGACGACTTTATACATGGACTTCACCAGATGGTCAACACCGAAATCAGATTGACTACATCCTTTGCAGCCAAAGGTGGCGGACATCCATCCAGTCGGTGAAAACAAGACCTGGGGCTGACTGTAGCTCAGATCACGAACTTCTTATTGCTCAATTTAGAATAAAACTAAAGAGATCAGGGAAAATACACAGACCAGTTAGATATGATCTCACTAACATTCCTAGCGAATATACAGTGGAAGTGAAGAACAGATTTGAAGGGCTAGATTTAGTAAACAGAGTCCCAGAAGAACTATGGACAGAAGTCCGCGACATTGTTCAGGAGGCGGCAACAAAGTACGTCCCAAAGAAAAAGAAAACCAAGAAGGCAAAATGGTTGTCTGCTGAGACACTGGAAATAGCCCAAGAAAGGAGGAAAGCAAAAGGAAACAGGGATAAGGGGAGATATGCCCAGTTAAATGCGCAATTCCAGAGGTTAGCCAGAAGAGACAAGGAACTATTTTTAAACAAGCAATGCATGGAAGTGGAAGAAGACAACAGAATAGGAAGGACAAGAGACCTCTTCCAGAAAATTAGAAACATTGGAGGTAAATTTCAGGCAAAAATTGGTATGATAAGAAACAAAGATGGCAGGGACCTAACAGACGCTGAAGAGATCAAGAGAAGGTGGCAAGATTATACAGAAGATCTGTATAGGAAGGATAACAATATCGAGGATAGCTTTGACGGTGTGGTGAATGAATTAGAACCAGACATCCTGAGGAGTGAGGTTGAATGGGCCTTAAGAAGCATTGCTAACAACAAGGCAGCAGGAGACGACGGGATCCCAGCTGAACTGTTTAAAATCTTAAAAGATGATGCTGTCAAGGTGATGCATGCCATATGCCAGCAAATATGGAAAACACAAGAATGGCCATCAGACTGGAAAAAATCAACTTACATCCCCATACCAAAAAAGGGAAATGCGAAAGACTGCTCCAACTTCCGTACAGTGGCCCTTATTTCTCATGCCAGCAAGGTAATGCTCAAGATCCTGCAAGGAAGACTCCAGCAATACATGGAGCGAGAGTTGCCAGATGTTCAAGCTGGGTTTAGAAAAGGCAGAGGAACGAGAGACCAGATTGCCAATATCCGCTGGATAATGGAGAAAGGCAGGGAGTTTCAGAAAAACATCTACTTCTGCTTCATTGACTATTCTAAAGCCTTTGACTGTGTGGATCATAATAAATTGTGGCAAGTTCTTGGTGGGATGGGCATCCCAAGCCACCTTGTCTCTCTCCTGAGGAATCTGTATAAGGACCAAGTAGCAACAGTCAGAACTGACCACGGAACAACAGACTGGTTCCAGATTGGGAAAGGCGTACGGCAAGGCTGCATCCTCTCACCCAACCTTTTTAACTTGTATGCAGAACACATCATGCGATGTGCGGGGCTTGATGAATGCAAAGCTGGGGTGAAAATTGCTGGAAGAAACATTAACAACCTCAGATATGCAGATGACACCACTCTGATGGCCGAAAGCGAGGAGGAGCTGAGGAACCTTCTAATCAAGGTGAAAGAAGAAAGCGCAAAAGCCGGGTTGCAGCTGAACGTCAAAAAAACCAAGATTATGGCAACAAGAATGACTGACAACTGGAAAATAGAGGGAGAAAATGTGGAGGCCGTGACAGACTTTGTATTTCTAGGCGCAAAGATTACTGCAGATGCAGACTGTGGCCAGGAAATCAGAAGACGCTTACTTCTTGGGAGGAGAGCAATGTCCAGTCTCGATAAAATAGTAAAGAGTAGAGACATCAGACTGGCAACAAAGATCCGCCTAGTCCAAGCCATGGTATTCCCTGTAGTAACCTACGGATGTGAGAGCTGGACCATAGGGAAGGCTGAGCGAAGGAAGGTCGATGCTTTTGAGCTGTGGTGCTGGAGGAAAGTGCTGAGAGTGCCTTGGACTGCAAGAAGATCCAACCAGTCCATCCTCCAGGAAATAAAGCCTGGCTGCTCACTGGAAGGAAGGATGCTAGAGACAAAGTTGAAGTACTTTGGCCACATCATGAGGAGACAGCAAAGCCTAGAGAAGACAATTATGCTGGGGAAAGTGGAAGGCAAAAGGAAGAGGGGCCGACCTAGGGCAAGATGGATGGATGGCATCCTTGAAGTGACTGGACTGACCTTGAAGGAGCTGGGGGTGGTGACGGCCGACAGGGAGCTTTGGCGTGGGCTGGTCCACGAGGTCACGAAGAGTCGGAGACGACTGAACGAATGAACAACAACATTTACAGAAACAATGTTTCCATAACACAAATAAAGTTCTTTATACTTCTTTCTTTGCTTCCATGCTGGGCTTCTTTCTCATGCAGATAAACAGCTTCTAGCTTCGCTCTCACAGAGCTTCATCTCACACCGAACTTAACACAGGAGCTTCACACAGTAGCTTTTTACACACAGCAGCCTTCACACACGAGGCCTTCAACCTAGAGCTTCTCTCACTGAGACCTCTCACGCAAGGCCTTCTCACACCGAGGCCTCCTCACTCTGAAGGCTACTTCACACTGAGGCCTACCTCACAGTAAGGCCTACCAAGCTACAGGCACACCTGCTTAGCTTTTTACACACAGCAGTCTTCACACACGAGGTCTTCAACCTGGAGCTTTTCTCACTGAGGCCTCTCACCCCAGGCCTTCTCACACTGAGGCCTTCTCACACTGAGGCCTACCTCACAGTAAGGCCTACCAAGCTACAGGCACACCTGCTTATATTGGAAATATAATCCACTGTAGAACAGCTCTTAGGACATTTTTAATGTCAAGGTGGAATCTCTTTGCCTCCAATTTGAATCTATGACTTCATTGTTTCCTAGTCTCCAGAGCAGAAAACAAGCTTACTCTCTCCTCAGTGGGACATCCAGACAAATATTTAAACATGGTTTTTCTCACAGAGCCTCCTCTAACACCGAACTTACACAGGAGCTTCACACAATAGCTTTTTACACACAGCAGCCTTCACACACGAGGTCTTCAACCTGGAGCTTTTCTCACTGAGGCTTCTCACACCAGGCCTTCTCACTCTGAGGGCTACTTCACACTGAGGCCTACCTCACACTAAGGCCACACCTGCTTATATTGGAAATACAATCCACTGTTGAACAGCTCTTAGGATGTTTTTAATGTCAAGGTGGAATCTCTTTGCCTCCAATTTGAATCTATGACTTCATTGTTTCCTAGTCTCCAGAGCAGAAAACAAGCTTATTCCCTCCTCAGTGGGACATCCAGACAAATATTTAAACATAGTTTCTCTCACAGAGCCTCCTCTAACACCGAACTTATACAGGAGCTTCACACAGTAGCTTTTTACACACAGCACCCTTTACACACGAGGTCTTCAACCTGGAGCTTTTCTCACACTGAGGCCTTCTCACTCTGAGGACTACTTCACACTGAGGCCTACCTCACACTAAAGCCTACCAAGTTACAGGCACACCTGCTTATATTGCAAATATAATCCACTGTGAACAGCTCTTAGGATGTTTTTAATGTCAAGGTGGAATCTCTTTGCCTCCAATTTGAATCTATGACTTCATTGTCCTCCTCAATGGGACATCCAGATAAATATTTAAACATGGTTTCTCTACACCTTCTCTATTTCAAGGCAAATGTATCCAGCTCCATCAATGGCTCCTCAGAGGGATTTATAGCTTGCAGACCTTGGTAGTTTTTGCTCTGGACCCCTTCCATCTTGTCCATCTCCTTCTTGAATGGCTTTGCCAAGAACCGGATGTAGATTGTGGTCCCCTAAATCTCTTTAGCATATAGTATTGTCAAAGTCATATCCTGCATTACTGCCTTCAGTCTAGACATTATTCTCTTATTGATGCAGCCTAGAATGGGATTGGCCTTTTTAGCTGTCACATCAATCTCAGGACTCCTGTTCAGGTTGTCGTCTCCAAGATCTCTACATCTCTTTTGCTAGGACTGTTTTCAGCCAGGTGCTTCCCATCCTATATCCGTGTATTTCATTTTTGTATTGACAAATTGTGGTCCTTCATTTCTCATTTTGTTAGTTTGTGCCCAGGTCTCTAAACTGATCAGGCCATTTGGTCCTGTTCTCTGGGGTTTTGAGTCTCAGAGTATTTCCATTTTGCCTCGTTGGCATTCGCAACGGAGCTGCTCTCTGTACCAGATGCAGGATTGGGAGTAAGAAATGGCTCTTTGGAAGCAAACGCTGGCATCGGAAGGCACTGGAGGTGATGGGGAAGGAGTGGGCCGCCTCTGAATCCCTGGTGCTTTCTCTCCCAAATCCCCCAAAGGTTTGGAAGGGAGACTCCGTGGACTTGCGTCTTCTAAACCGTTCATTTAGCATAATTGAGTTGGGGGCGGTTGAGATCATGAATGCACATAATGCTATTTGCTGCTCATCCTTGTGCCCACCACTTCCTCTCTCTCTGGAATATCTCTGGGCCCAAAAGCTGCTTTTATCAGAGGAACGTAGGAGAAACCTTCCCCAAGCTGCAAAAACTACATATCAATAAGATAAGGGTCATAAAAATAAAACTGTCTTTCTCAACTCAGTGCCTTCTGAAGTTGCCAGATTGTAGCTCCCATCATCCCCTCAAGCAGGGAGCTGCAACATATCTGGATCAAGAAGACCTAGGTGCATCTACACTGTGGCACAGATACAGTTTGACACCACTTTGACTGCCATGGCTCAAGGCTAAGGGATCCTGGAAGTTGT